>NC_133359.1:11240547-11543880 GCF_030506205.2 Paramisgurnus dabryanus | reverse complement strand
ATTGGCTACAAGTGTGTTTTGGTACTCGGCCCGACCCCAGTTTTCCAAAATGTTTTTCAAAAATCATGCACCCTCAAGTTGTTCAAACTTGTATAAATGTCATTGTTCTGCTCAACACAAATAAACATATTTTAAAAAATATTTGTCAATGTTTGTGGGGCACTATTGACTTCCATAATATATATTTTTTCCTATGGAAGTCAATAGTGCCCCAAATCTGTTTGGTTACAAACATACTTCAAAGTATCATAATAAGAGAAGCATCATTTTTGGGAGAGCTATTATGCCATATTTATGTTTTAGGACAAGCTCAAGGAGCATCTAAATGTAGAAATAAGTGTCCAACATTCATGTTCTGTCAAACAATATGTTGCATAGTAAAAAGGCAGTAGGGAGTACCTCCGTGCTTATATTGCTACACTTGCAAATCCAGGCTTTAAGCCTATGCTGTATCAATATTTTACATTAATGCTTCAGACTCTTCAATACTAAGGCATTGTAGAAGCACTTTCATGTCTCTTGGCCTTGGGCAAAGTTAATGGCAAAACCCATGAAATCCACACCTCTAGCAAAGGCTTTATCCTCTGTTTTGCGTTACCCCTCTGCTTGGAGGGATCAAAGCAGAGCATCACAAATGATGTTAACAATAATTGCAACAAATTCACGAAGACCGGCTGAGGTGTGGTCTCCATTATCAGGCACTTACTCGGTGGAGAGATGCTTTGTTCATTAACTTTTCAGAGCAACCTACCACATTCCACGCAAGCCATGCCAGGGAAAAAGCTTTCATGGGACCAAGAAAGGAATGCAAGGGAGGATAGATGAGAGAGAAACATCCAAGTTACAAACAATCAATCAAAGAAACTATTTGAGCTAAAAGCTGGACACAGTGTTAGTCATGGTGGTCTTTGACTTATCATAAATAAATCTTAAATGATTTGATTTAAATTTTAATCACATTTTTTGTCACAGATGCTGTTGATAGCACTTGTATGTTTATTTTATTTTTAGAAAAAGTTGTGAATATTACCATTAGGAAAGTTAGTCAACTCATCTTTTAAGTTTTTCAAAAAGTTTCTATTGTTTGTGCTCAGTAGCTCCTCTCTCAGCTGGGTCTGTTGTGTGATGGGCAGCCATTCATTGGCTCGGCTTTGTACATATTTGGGACAGACGTCAGCCCTGATGTTGCCGTGGTCACTGCCAGTGAAGCAAGCTATGGGTCTTGGTGTTAACTAACTGATGGTTTTAGATGGATCTTGGCAACTTTCTGTCATCTCTGTTACTGTTGTGCCAGCCAACTGCCAATCAGCTGACAAAGTCAATGTTCCCACATGCTTTTAGGGAAGAATTTAAGCATGAATGAATAAAAAGAGACAAACAGTTCTGATGCCTTTTGTGTTTTTGCATTTGGTTTTGTCCATTAATTCCACTTTGATTTTAAAGAGATTGTTCACCCAAAAATAGCCTTTCAGTTCTGTCAGCATTGAACAAAAAAAGTAGTTTCATCACAGTTAAACTTCTCTGTCCAATGGCACAATCTGAATGAATTTGTATGATATCATTTGTCTGTTTTGCATTTGGCAGACACTTTTATGCAGAGCAACTTACAGTGCATTACAAGGTATACATTTTTTATCAGGATGTTGAAGTTTGAACTCATGATCTTAAGGAGCATGAGCTGTTTGCTTCATGCCTTCCACATGTGAGTTAATAACCAGACAACTGATGTCAAAATTATTTACAGGACAGATTAACACTTAATCTCTAAATCTCCCACTATTAGTTTGCAGGGGAGTGAGTGTACATATATTTTATGAAGTGTCATTATTGCACTGCCCATTAACTTCAGACATGCCAACCTGATCTTACAGGAAGACTCTTTTAAGAAGCGGCATTTTTGTATGAATTCCTACAGTATGATGTGAATGGTGCAAGAAAAGCTAGAAATGAATGAAGCCCTTCCCTTAAAACAGACTGATCTCACGGAAAGTTGTGTTATAGTCACGCAAAATTTGATCAATTTGCACAAATTCAGCATTTTTTCATGCATTGAGCACGAATGTCTTTTTTGTGACACTTGCATTTCTATAAATAGTTTTTCGTGTGTGTTGCACGACTTTCTTTTTTTTTTGTTTCATTTAGTATGTAGTTTTTTTTCATTATTTTTTCCTATTTAATTCAATTTTATTTATATAGCGCTTTTCACAATTGGTAATTGTTTTAAAGCAGCTTTACATTAATAAAAGCAGGGGAAAACACAGAAAAATCGACAGACAATATAAGTATCAAAATACAGCGGCTATGAATAAACTTTACAAGCGAGCATATTAACTCTTTCACCGCCAGCGTTTAAAAAAAAAAGTTGCCAGCCAGCGCCAGCGTTTTTCATGATTTTCACCAAAGTTTAATGCCTTCCAGAAAATGTTCTTCTTTAAATATATAAACATACAATATACCAAATGAAAGAACAGACCCTCTGCTTTCAAACAATAAAAAAAATTATAAAATTATAAACACATTTTGAGCAAAAAGCAGAGATAATTCAATTTTTGTGACGGACTTTTCATAGAGATCCCATTCAGAGCGATCTTTAAAACAGACACGTACATGCAGCCGCTTGCCATAGGGCAATACTTCCGGGTTTAACAAGTTGCGGAAGGGCGCCACCTGGTGGATAATAGCGGTATTGCGGAAAGACGGAAAATCTCGTCATTGGCGGGGAAGCGTTTTCTCTTAATTGACGAGATATCTCGTCAATGGCGGTGAAAGAGTTAATAATGTCTCATATACAAGAGAGTGCTAAGTTAAGCCAATCTCGGCTGACTCCCTGGGGTTGAAAAACCCCCTAGGAGAAATACCTCCTGACTTTTTAGCCTAGGAGGAACAAACAGTCCTAGGAGGGAAAAAACCCTTTGGAGATATACATATATATTGACTGTATATATATATTTATATGGGATGTTAACGGTATGTAAACAGATAAGGAGATTAAACAGGTTCCGTCGGTGGTCGTTGGTCCAGCATCGGCTGGGCATCACGTTGAAGGACGGCCAGTACATAAGGGGTGTGTTGACCTCCACGGCAGACGGAACTGGGTCTGTTTGTCTCAATGTTCGAGGACGAGACCGGGAGAGAGAAACAAAATCCTATTAGCGTAGGGGCTGTTCGCATGTAATGCAAGTGTCACACAGTGTTGTGTTTTAATATATGCTCCGTTCCAGAAAGGCTAGCTATTGCGGCATTAGTATATTACCCAGACGAGTTATGTGAATGCTTTGTTACGTACAGGGTTACTATTGCAAGATAAGTACATTTACTAGACAAATAATGTGAATGCTATTTTCTTACCATTGTCGCTTGGGGTTGGGGTTAGAATCACATTCTGTTACATTTTTAGACATCCAAATCCCCAACTCGAACACCAGCTCCAAGCAAGAATAGTTTTAAAAGCATAAGAAAAACAGTAGAAACCAGTGTATAAAAGTACATCCTTACCCAAACCACAAATCTAACATCAACCCCAAGGGACAATGATTTAAAAATAAGAAAAAAAAAGAAAACAATACATAAAATGACATGAAAAAGAAAGCCATGCCACGGACACGAGAAACTATTTATAGACATTTGTGCGAGTGTCACGAAAAAGACATTCGTGCTCAAGGCACGTAAAAAAGCTGAATTTTGTGCCATGGACACAAATAAATTGATACAATTTTGCGTGACTACACAATTTGACTTTGCGTGAGATCATGTTGCATAAACCTAACGTCACCAGGGTGAAAGCAGATTGTATTAAAACATACAAATGAGATCATATGAATTGATACAAATTATAGCCATCTCTTAAAATAGTAATAAATTGCGATGAGATTGTGTTAGATATACACCGTACCAAAAAACTGCTCTGTTTGGATTTGTTTTCAGATTGTGGAGTGTTTAAAAACAAAACTAACCTTGAGACTTTGGCTTTACACACTTTCGCTATAAACATTGTTACAGCTCAATGGTCATGTAAAGAAGTGTCTTGCCAAGTAAAACTGTGAAGATTTTGACATTGTTCACCTTGCTGGCATGACAATGGTGCTAAGCAATTATTAACTTATAAAAATGATGGAAGTTTTGCTTTGCTTTTATGTGCTGCAAACTTAGTTTGGCTTAGTTATTACACTAGACCACTCACACTTTTGTAATGTACAAGAGATAGTTCACCTCAAAATTTAAATTATGTCATCATTTAATCATCCTTAGGTTGTTACAAACATGTATTAAAAAAAATTGTACTGAAAAATAAGGGATATTTGTAATCAAGCAGGAGCACCATTATACTCGATAGTATAAAAAATACTATAAAAGTCAATTGTGCTCATTGCTTGACATCTGGTTTGTAAGCTTTTTACTGGAGGGTTTCCAAGATCATACCTGCAGACTGTTTTGTGTGTGTTTGACAGCTATAAAATGAAAACTAAATAAAACTTTCTTTAGCACTGCCTGGTTCTCAACTGGTGGGCCAAAACTATTTAAGAATCACCGTTTTGTACTGGTGAGAGATTGTTTAGTAAAGATGCAAAGTGCATTAATCGATTTCCATCTGACTTCGATCTTCTGTGTTTGTTTTGCTTCAGCAGCATTTTTTTTTAAGAGAATCAACAGAGAGGAAAACAAAGACTAACTTAATGCATTTTAGAGGGGCCATAAAGTATAAGGTAAAGATTTTATTGCACACCTCATTAAAAAAGCAACACTTACCGCAAACATTACTGCCCTCCTAAGTTTAGCTGGGATCGGATTGTTCTAATGGAATGACTTGGCTAATGTACTAACAGATTTGGAAGAGAAATAGTTAATGGGATTATTCAGCATTATCAACACAATGAAGCAGCCTGTTCCCCGTGTAGAAACTGTTTATTTGTGACAGACTTCAAAAATACAGTAACCTATGTGTCAAATATACAGAAGAATTTGTAAGATTTACACCTTTTTTATCCATAAAAATTTGTGTGTTTGTGTAAACTCATAAAGATTAAGGTTCCTAAAGCATCTTACATCCACAGAACCTTTGTTTTCTGTTCTTCTATGGCATTGCTGCGAAGAACCCTCATGGTGTCTGTATGTACACTGCCAGTCGATAGGATGACGTACTTTTGTAAGCAAAACCCGGAAGCGAGTTGGCATTTTAGCCCTTCCGGTTCCATCGTCCCGAAGTCAATGGGATTTTTGAATGGGGTTTTGGTTAAACTGCTTAAAAAAGATATTGGCCCTAGATATTTTCACATCTTATTCTACGACATAAAACACACCAGTAACCTCACTCATAAATTTTTAAAGCTTTAAAGGCGCTCTAAGCGAATTGACGTGTTTTAGACCATAAAACATTTTTGTTACATACCGGAAACATCTCCTCACTATCTGCTTGCTGCCTGTCCGCTGATCAAACTGTAAAAAAACGCGATCTCTGTAGACAGCCCAGGCTTCACAAACGGCAATATCGACATAGTGGCCAAACCTAGCAGCACAAAACAAAACAAAGTATTCCAGCCAATAAACGACAAAAAGGATTTGGGGGTGGGGGTTGGGCGCGTTCATGAAAGCACGGAAGGGAGGGGGAGGAGTTAGCTACGCTCCGTCTGTTTGAAAACAGTTCAAACGTCAACAATAACTAACGTCTCGCAGATTCGCTTAGAGAGCCTTTAAAGTGTCTTAAAAAGAGCAGTTACTAACAAGTATCTACACGGGACTACAGACTTTTTGGAGACTTTAAACGTCGTCACGCATGAAACAACGCAACGTGCACAATTCCCATAAAGATTCATCCACAGAGTATTTCCTTATGAGAAAATATGTTTTTATGTGTTTAAAGTGCATCTATTTCATTGCTAAAACACAGCGTAATATTTTGTGTATTTGGTATAATATAATGTGTTCGCGTGGTTTAGGGTTCAAAAAACACATTATTTTCCACATATCATAAATTTTTGTAGCTCCAGATTTCACTCTTTTTTCCTGAAACGCACAAATTTGAAAAGCTCTGTGTCTCTGATTGGCCAGCTAATCTGTACGTTGTGATTGGCCTGAATACCTCTGACGTCAGCTGGAAATGTGACGCTCCTTGCCATGTTTAAAAGATTCGGTAACAATGCAATGCTAGCAGGAGTTAACACCAAGCGTGCCGCACAAGCCCTGAAAAGTGAAGCCAAAACGTCTCGATCGCCCCCCAGTGACTGGTCCCAGTATAGGTCATAAACTCCCGCCTCCCCATGTTATTCAATGGGACTTGAGACCAACTAAAAAAATTAATTACACTTCAATTATCTTTTTTCCGAAGCTGGTTTCTGTCATTTACTGTAGTTTTTATCACGCTGATGTAAATTCAAATGTTTGTTTTTAAAAGAGGTTTGTGTTTGGTCAGTTATTTAATGATATAAAAACGGTGGTGTCACGTCATGATTGACAGCTGTGATATCGTGTGATATGCGCATTCTACGAGAGCGAGGGCATGGTTTTGATTTCGCGGCTTCACTTCCTGCCAACTACTGCGCATGACTGGTCCTGAAATCGCTACTGCGCAGACTCAAGACCCAAGATGTCAGCGCCGTATTGGGACACTGGCGGCTTCACTTTTCACCAATGATAGAGAGCGAACAGGCGTCGTCCATCTTTTTTTACAGTCTATGGTTAACACACAGGCTGTAAGTCCGAAGCGGAAGGAATTTTGATAATGTTGGTCTTGTCTACATCACCAATCCCAGGAAGTAAACTGTTGCCTACAATCCGTGTATTTGTTGTAGTCCAAGAAAAGAGATTTACATTGAAGATGATAACTTGCGTCTGCGTTTACTTTGCGGTTTGTAGGCTACCTTTTGCATATTGCTAACATGAACTAATACACACTTACACACCAAAGAAAATGTAAAATCGTGAATCGGATAATTGGTGCTCTTAAATAAAGTTTGAAAGAAATGGAAGCTTGGTGGCGATTACGTCAATTTCAAGAGACTGTGGTGTAGTTCACTAGAGTTAGCTTTTAAATTCTAGTATACGCATTTAGCTTAAGAAATCATGGAAATTGTGTTTATCTGTGAAGATTATCTTGTTGAACAATTTTAAAATGAGTAAGCATCATAAACGTTTGTTAAACGCAGAGCTTATTTCTTGCAATAATCCAAAAATCTTTTGGAAAATGAATGGGCTTTTTTTAAGGGAACCAGTGTCCTGCTTACCTCCGTGTTGGCCTACAAAAATCATACAACGTCATCCCTATGGCACTCTATTCTAAAATTATAATAACCTTAGCAAAACTAGAAATAAGACATGGTGAGACTTAGCAAAATGTTGCTTTTAATATTTTGTGCACATACTGTAATCATCTTTAATTCATCCTTTATATGGACAATTATAAAATAAATGTATATGATTGCATCTGTGCTTGTAAACACATTTGTGTGTATGCGTGCAGGAGGATAAATGTTTTGTTGTGTCTGTGACTGCGTGTCTGGCTTAGCTGATAATATGTGAAAGGACAGTTTAACAGAGTGGAAACTTGTCTTCATTGTCTTGCAATTATAGCTCTCTCTATTCACATAATCGAGGGGCTCTTTACACTGGACACTAAACAATGCCTGACAGACAATAGACACAGAGCGACAGCGACCAGATGTACAATAAAACTTTTAATTGCTGCTTCTTACCATTACTGATGCTAAGTGTCTCACAGAAGTTATGTGGTGCCTTACAGCATTTTTTTTTCGGCGTGCGAAAATAAGGACTTTTCTGCTGAAACATGGCTTACGCGACTTTTAATTTTCTATCGGTCTTAGTACACGATGTAACCATAGAAAAGTCAACTTAGAAATAGGAAAAATATTGAAACTCTGGTTCTTTTTTAGCGTGATGCTAATGGTCTAATCAGATTCAATGGATTGTGCTAAGCTATGCTAAAAGTGGTACTGCCAGACCCAAAGATCAGCTGAATGGATTCCAACACTGTAAAAATCAAATGTTTAACCCTAGGGGTAGCTGGAAAATGAGCCATTTTTTTAAGGTGATTGGCCCTTTAAATCCTTTTTGCAAAATGACAAACTTAAGCATTAAAGTTTGCTCTTCTCTAAACTTCTTCCTCATAAAAATGTGACAATAACACTTGCAGCTCCCTTCGTTCTGTATCGACATAAATCCCTAAATGTAACTTTGTGTCTTCTCAGATGGACTTCACCAGGTGTCGGCCCTCTGTACCCTACGTATGACCATCATCACGGATGACATGCTGACAAACAGCATCACTGTACGTCTGGAGAACATGTCTCAGGAGCGTTTCCTCTCCCCTCTGCTGTCACTCTTTACCGAAGGTGTAGCTGCGGTGCTTTCGACCAGCCCCGACGGCGTCTTCATCTTTAACGTACAGAATGACACGGATGTTAGTGGTAGCATTCTCAATGTCACTTTTTCGGCTCTGCTTCCCGGAGGAAGCCCTGGACGTTATTTCCCATCAGAGGAGTTGCAGGAGCAACTCTACCTGAACCGCACACTGTTGAGGCTGATCTCAACTCAGCGCGTCCTGCCGTTCGACGATAACATCTGTCTGCGTGAGCCCTGTGAAAACTACATGAAGTGTGTGGCAGTTCTGAAGTTCGACAGCACAGCTCCGTTTGTTACATCAAATACGGTTCTTTTCAGGCCTATCCATCCCATGAATGGATTACGGTGTAGATGTCCTGATGGCTTTACGGGAGATTACTGTGAGACGGAGGTGGACCTCTGTTACTCCGGGCCGTGTCAGAACAACGGGAAGTGCCGCAGTCGAGAGGGGGGATACACCTGCGAGTGTCCGCAAGATTTTACAGGTTAGTCAATGTCTCTAAATCTGTTTTCCGATTTTGATTTTTTTGACCATAACAATTTTATGACATTAGTTATGTTAGTATCGCAAGGAACTGATATCAAATTCATGAAAAGGTGAGTGGTGTTAACTTGTTTGAAAACTCGGTTGCTAGGGTCTTCTGATTGATTGCTAGGGTGTTTCATGTTGTTACAAAGAGTGTTTGCTAGGGTCTTCTGATTGGTTTCTAGGGTGTTTTTATGTTGCTAACGTCTTGTGATTGGTTACTAGGGTGTTTATGTGGTTGCTAAGGTCTTCTGATCGATTGTTAGGGTGTTTTTTGTTACTAGGGTCTTCGGATTGATTGTAAGGTCAGTTTATGTGGTTGCTAGGGTCCTCTGAATAATCGCTCGACTGTTTTATTTGGTTTCTAGGGTTTTTTAATTGATTACTAGGGTGTTCTTTTGTGGTTGCTAGGGTCTGATTGGTTGCTGGTGTGTTTTAATGTTACCAGGGTCTTCTGATTGGTTGCTAGGGTGTTGTATGTGGTTGCTGGGGTCCTCTGATCGATTGCTAGGATGTTTTATGCGGTTGCTAGGATCTTCGGATTGATTGTTAGGGTGATTGATTGTTACTAGGGTCCTCTGATTAATTGCTTTACTGTTTTATTTGGTTTCTAGGGTTTTATGATTAATTACTAGGGTGTTCTTTTGTGGTTGCTAAGGTCCTCTGATTGGTTGCTAGGGTGTTGTATGTGGTTGGCATAGATATGTACATTAGATGTCGCCTTGGCTACGGCAGTTCATTGGACCGAATGCATCAAACAGAGCCGCCATCTTGAAACAGGGGAACCCCGCACCAGCGTCATTGTAGGCAATGGTGTAACAGAAATAAAATCACCATAAATCGTTGTGAACGCGATTTTCGTGGTTTTCTTTTGGTTCGTTTCAACAGTCAGACATGTATTTAGCATTTAGGCCAGGAAAAAATAAAAGTTTTGATTTTATGAAAATTTACTTTTTCTAACTGTAATATATAGTGCTAGTAGCCCTAACATCCATACGCAGCACACAAGTCCGGCATCGTCCATGAATTCGAAGTACAGGCGGAGATAGCAGCTTTACCTAGATACTTTCTATGACAAGACACCTGTTCTAAGATGGCAGCGGTTTTGACGCATGCTCAGAGCCCCAAGGCGACATCTAGTGTATATATCTATGTGTGGTTGGTAGGGTCTTCTGATCGATTGCTAGGATGTTTTAAGTGGTTGCCAGGATCTTCTGATAAATTGCTAGGGTGTTTATGTGGTTGCTAGGGTATTATGATTGATTGCTAGGGTGTTTATACGTGGTGGCTAGAATTTTCTGATTATTGCTAGGGCGTTCATACTTTATGTGGTTGCTAGCGTATTGATTGCTATGGTGTTTTATGTGGATTCGAATTGATTTCTGATTGTTAGGGTGTTCTTATGTGGTTGCTAGCGTGTTGATTGCTAGGGTGTTTTACGTGGTTTCTAGGGTCTTCTAACTGATTTCTAGGATGTTTTTACAGGCTTGCTAGGATTTTCTGTTTGATTGCTAGGGTGTTCTTATGTGGTTGCTAGGGTATTATGATTGATTGCTAGTAGGGATGCATAACTATTAATAGTGATTAATCTATAGCAGAATAAAAGTTTTTGTTTACATCATATATACTGTATGAATTGTGTATTCTGCTATCGATTAATCGCGATTAATCGTTATGCATCCCTAATTGCTAGGGTGTTTTTAATGTGGTTGCTAGACTTTTCTGATTATTGCAAGGGGGTGCTTATGTGATTGCTAGCGTATTGATTGCTAGGGTGTTTTATGTGGTTTCTACCCTTACGAAAATTAACCATGGTTTTATTGTGGTAAAAGTGTAGTAACCATGGTTTTTTGGTGTATTGATTACTATCAGCAAAACCATGGTTTTACTACACTAACTATGGTTTAACTATGGTTTTTGAAAACCATGATTGTCAAAACCATGGTTATTTTGTAGTTACTATGGTTTTACTACAGTAACCATGGTTTTTTGGTTTTAACTGTAGTAAAACCATGGTTAATTTTCGTAAGGGTAGGGTCTTCTAATTGATTTTTAGGGTGTTTTTACAGGGTTGCTATGTTGTTATGTGGTTGCTAGGGTCTTTAATTGATTCCTATAGGGTTTTTGTGGTTGCTATGGTCTTCTGATTAGTTGCTAGGACAGTTTTATGTGGTTGATAGGGGAGTTTTATACAGTTGCTGGGGTATTCTAAATGGTTGCTAGAGTGTAATGGGTGGTTGGTAGATGGTAACTTTGTCATAGGTACTAAAAATAAAAATAAAAATTCAGTTGCTTCAAGAAATGTACAAAGGGGCTGTATGGTTCTAGCACATTAATTGATGCATCTTTTATGAGCATAGTACAAACAATGTGGAATGAGTTACACACCTACATTTAATTCTAACTATAATGAATTTAATAAAATTGATTTACTAGCACAACTAGTAACATTTAACAGTGTTTTGCTCATGTCCAAATTGGGTGCAATTGTCACCTGCTAATAAGCCTCTTAGTTTGGGGTCTGTCAAAAAGATTGGATCCACTTTTGTGGGAAGACATGACCTTGTGTAAGTTGACAACAGGAATGCTAGCCCGAGTCCCGCTTCAGTCCCAAGGTTCAAAGTTCCCACTTTTGATCACTTACTTTGACAGCATCTGTCTCTCGGTGAGCTCGAGTTTCTGATCTACAGTAAAGAGCAGTGAACCTCTGCCCTCCGGAGCCCTCAGGTAGCATGTGGTCATAACTAGAGGTGTTGACAGTGGCCTCTGTAGTAGCTCTCATGAGTTTCTCTCATTACAAAGTAATGTATCCCTGTAATTCCTCTAAAATGAGGGATTATCTGACCGACATTTGGATCATTACCTCTTTGGAAGCTCTTTTGTGTGTATCCGCAGACATAGTTCCTCTGGGCCCAGATCTTGTCAAGGTAATGTCAGGAACACAATAGCGTGCACACTGAGCTGGCGCGGAATCAGAGATACCGGATTACACGTGAAACAAGGAAAAATCCTTCAAGCAAACCTCAGATGTTTGTTCTGACGCTACTGCATTTGTCAGCATAGTGATAGATTTTTTTTCGGGTGATGTTATCACCGTGTTTCTTTTTTTTTTAACACGTAGTTTACATTCTCAGTGTAGCTTAGTGGTGGAGCATTGTGTTAACAGTGCAAAAGGTTAAGAAGTTCGATCCCATGCATAATACATACAGTAATGATAAAAACATAATGATTTACCATATAAGTCACTTTGGAAAAAAATAATCTGCCAAATGCTTAAATGTAATTTTTTGTGCAATGTGATGATTTTTATTATTTGGTCATTGGAAGTTTAAGCACACCCCACACACAGCTATCTATCCATGCATAGTCCATAATATACGAACCCCAACACCATCTGGAAGTAAAGTAAAATTAGTTTGCAGAGTAAATGTCAAGTCAGCTAATTTTATTAGCAATTCAACATTAAAGCAACACTATGTAGTTTCCATGTAAAAATGACTTACAGCTCCCCCATGTGGTTGAAAAGCGCAACAGTGTCTGGTATCAGACACTCTTCTGCAGGCAGGGGGAGGGGCGGAGCTGTGTTTCCTACCCTCCACCGCCACTTTCAGAGTGTGCTTGTAGCAGCTAGGAGGCTGCTCAGGTTGCAGCAACAGTACAATTTGTCCAGTTAAAAGTTGTTCTATCACTGAAATAATTTTAGAGACATTATTTAAAGGTTAAAAAACTACATAGTGTTGCTTTAAATGGTTTTAAGCTACTTGTACACAAGTCTAAAAGTTTATCTGAGTCAAATTTGACCGATCAGAGCTGATAAGGGCAGATGCATTTTCGGCAACCCGAGTTAGAGCCCCGGCTCAAGGTCCTTTCCCGATCCAGACTATCTGACGGAGAGACCACAGTTTGTAAGGTTAAATGACTGTTTCTCTGAGACTGTGATTAGCAGTACTGGAGCACCCCAGGGGACTGTGCTTTCACCATTTCTGTTCACCCTATACACTTCTGACTTCAGCTACGTCTCTGAGTCATGTCATATGCAGAAGTTTTCCGACGATACTGTAATTATGGGATGTATCAGGGACGGTCAGGAGGATGAGTACAGGAACTTGATTAATGATTTTGTCCAGTGGTGCAGGTTAAATCATCTACAGCTGAATGCAACAAAGACTAAGGAGTTGGTGGTAGATTTTAGAAGATCAAAACCATGTATGCTACCTGTCTCCATTCAGGGAGTCAATGTGGAGGTGGTTAGCACTTACAAGTACCTAGGGGTACACTTGGACAATAAATTGGACTGGTCAGCCAACACAGACGCCTTATATCGGAGAGGTCAAAGTCGGCTTTACTTCTTGAGGAGGTTACGGTCATTCAATATCTGTAGTAAATTACTCAGAATGTTCTACCAGTCGGTCATTTCCAGTGTTATGTTTTATGCTGTGGTGTGCTGGGGGGGCAGTATTAAAAAGAAAGATGCTAAGCGACTTAATAGACTGGTACAGAAGGCGGGTGCTGTTGTTGGCATTGAGCTGGAGTCACTCACTGCCATTGCAGAGAAACGGTCTAGTCGCAGGATGTTTGCGATCATGGATAATGATCGCCACCCACTGCACAGCACTTTTATGAAACAGAGAAGCATGTTCAGTGGCAGACTGCTGTCACTGACATGCTCTACAGAAAGGCTAAGAAGGTCTTTTGTCCCTAGAGCCATCCAGCACTTTAATGCTACACAGGGTGGGAGGGGAGAGCTGGACTCTTAAGCAGGAGCCTGTATCTCTACTCTATCGTTGTGGTATTGTGACTGTTGTGCTGGTTATGGTATGCCCTCCTATACTATCTGGACTGGACTAGCCTGTCTTATATTTGTGTACATATATAGATATGTTTCTTTAATGTTTTTTAATATTTTTAATTATTTGTATTGTATGTGTGATATGTGGAATTGTGTTGTTAGAGCTACAGGATGTCTTGAATTTCCTTCGGGATAAATAAAGTATCAATCAATCAATCAATCAATCCCATTCCCCTCTCTCCACCCTGTCTATCCTGTCCTCTCCTTACATGCTGTCTGTCAAATAAAGGCAAACATAGCCCAAAAAAATATTTTTTGTAAAAAATTTTTGTAAAAAATCTTGAGCTGCAGGTGACACTGTGACCTGCATTGCTTGCATCAAAAATGCAAGGAATTTTTTTTATTTTTTGTATATAAAATATAAAATATCTTTTTTTTATTGCAAGACGCATTCATGCCCAACATGAAACATTTATAGCCAATACATTTTCTCAGTTTACCGGCCTTTGGGAGATGCCCTGAACGCACGCATGCACACAGACAGATGCACAAAAGCAACACTGAGAACAAGATAATCAGGTTCATTTGACCTTTATTGCATCATTAAGCAAAGCTGTCATGTCTTTCATCCCTTTGTTCATCTTGAAATTATCTTCAATTTGATCAAATGCTCATAACGCAATCTCACAATCATTGCGATCACATCTGAAATCAAAGGACCCCTCTAGTAAACCTACCACTTTTGTCACTTTTGCTACAGGCATCTTCTAACAACGAGCTGTCGTGAGTTAACCACAGATCTCATGTCCCCCTGCCAGCCTAGTGAAGCATAACAGGTGTCTTACAGACCACCAGGACGTCTACATTGTTCTTCTGTTGCTAAGCTGTGGTTTTGTTGCTTTAGAGTATGAACAAAAGCTAGCAGGGGTCACTGAACATAGTGGCCCGCCTGGACTCAGTAAGCGAAGAGGACACGCTGCTCAGTGGTCTCTAAAGCCTCATTTGAACAGAACTGTGGGCTATTGTGCTGTTTGGAGCGATTCTCGAACGGTTGGGTTAAGAGGGGAACATGTATTCGATTCTTATCTGAAATTTCATTTGGTGGCTAAATTGTGCTTGTCATTAATATGTGCCAATTGAAATGTGAAACGTACTGTGAAGCATCCTAAACTAGTCTGTTAATGCTGATGAAGAACAATGATGTTGAAGTATTGTTCCTGTAAAACTTAAGCCATGGGTTCGAACCCAGGGAACACACATGCTGTTAAAAATGTATACCTTGTAATGCACTGTAAGTCTCTTTGGATAAAAGCATGTGGGACATTTTTAGTACTTTTTAAAGGGGACACTTCACAAAACTTTTTTTATTATGTAAAATAAATCGTTTAGCTCAAAATATAAAATAGATAATTTATTATAACAAATTAAAATTGTCACTTTGTAGATGTGAGCAAAAATGTGCCATTTCTGGATGTGTCCTTTAAAATGCAAATGTGCTGATCTCTGCACTAAATGGCAGTGTCGTGGTTGGATAGTGCAGATTAGGGGGCGGTATTATCCCCTTTTGACCTCACAAGGGGAGCCAAATTTCAATTACCTATTTTTTCACATGCTTGCAGAGAATGGTTTACCAAAACTAAGTTACTGGGTTGATCTTTTTCACATTTTCTAGGTTGATAGTAGCACTGGGGACCCAGTTATAGCACTTAAACATGGAAAAAGTCAGATTTTCATGATATGTACCCCTTTAAGAGACATTTAATAACTTTGTGGTTTCACATTTATGCCTGCAATTTCCCTATAAACTTCACAAATAGTTTTAAGAAATTTTTGTGTTGTTTTGCATGCACACATTAAGGTGCAGCATTTTATATGTATATGTTAATGACCAACATTACATTATACATTATAATCATCCCAATGTTATTTACAGTAAATCACTCAAAATGAAAGTTTATGGGACAAGGCATTTCAGTTGTGCAGCTCATGTAATTCCTATAGCTCGTTTTTTCTCAGCAACGAGTCTTGTGGCTGTTTAAAATAGTCTAGTGCATTTTTCCACCGACTTTTATTATAAGTGTATTACTGTAAATATGATTTATGCTTGTTTGTACAAACTAAGGAACAAATCGAAATGATTCTGTTAATTGAGAACATCCTTTATATGCCGTAATTCTCTAGGTGAGCGCTGTGAGGTGGACACCCGTTCAGGACGCTGCGTAGCCGGGGTGTGTAAGAATGGAGGCAGGTGTGTGGATCTTCTGGTGGGGGGTTTCCTGTGCCAGTGTCCTGACGGCGAGTATGAGAAGCCCTATTGCGAGATGACCACACGCAGCTTCCCCGGACAATCCTTCATTACATTCAGAGGCCTGAGACAGAGATTTCACTTCACCCTGTCCTTCATGTGAGTCTTCCATCTATTATCCCTCCACTCCTTTATATACCTAGTATATATGTTACCCTGTAAAATCCAGGCTAAATTTGTATAACCCAATTATGAGATTAGGAGCATGGATTTCACTCATTGATTTTAATCATTGATTACATTACCTAACTACAATACACATAGTTAAAATTCTCAAATCTATTCTCCACTGTGGTTCTATAGGTTTTGTATTACGGCATGTGTTAATTACCGCGTTACAGATCTAGCAAATTACACAACATTACATACAAGATATACAATTTCCTTTCATGGAAAACATGAAAACAGGATGCCACGTGCGGCGAGGCACTTTGTTCATATATCCTGTCAGTCTGCCCCTTTGCCATGTGCTATCTGACACCTCTGCCTGCAAAGCTCCCAGGTGCCTTCAACACAGGGCCAAGCGAGAGATACCAATGGATGGCAAACATCAGAGTGTCAGCTTTCTCTTTAGATCACTGCGTCATTACCTCTAGCTATGTGTCCTGGCACGCTTTATCCCTCATTTCCTTTTCCTCCACTCCCTATCGTTTTTAATCTTCTGTTATGACGTTGTCAACAATTATTGCCAGTGATATTAAAACGTTCCTGGGCTGCTATTCTGCTGTCAGCTTGTGGATTAAAAATTCAAAGGCATTAAAAATGTAATCATAATTTATTGCCTATAAGTGTCATGTATTTTCTCCCATACTTAAAGGGACACTCCACTTTTTTTTTAAAAATATCCTAATTTTCCAGCTCCCCTAGAGTTAAACATTTGATTCTTACCGTTTTTGAATCCATTGAGCTGATCGATCCCCAGGTCTTGTGGTACCACTTTTAGCATAGCTTAGCATAATCCATTGAATCTGATTAGTCCATTAGCATCACGCTCAAGAATGACCAAAGAGTTTGGATATTTTTCTTGTTTAAAACTTGACTCTTCTGTAGTTACCTCGTGTACTAAGACCGACATAAAATTAAAAGTTGTGATTTTCTAGGCCGATATGGCTAGGAACTATACTCTCATTCCGGTGTAATAATCAAAGACTTTGCTGTCGTACCATGGCTGCAGGAGGCGTAATGATATTACACAGCGCCTGAAAGTAGTCCCCTTGGTAACTTTCAATAGCTGGGAACTATTTTTGGGCACTGCATAATATCATTGCGCCTCAAACAGACATGTTACCTTAAAAAAAATCAGCTCACATTATTATAAGCATATAGCTTTGAATTCTGGTAAGGTAAGGAGATTTTTTTATGTACTTGCTCAATAAATTTATGTTAATTTTAATGAAAATTACATTTTTCATCATGGCTTTTTATTTCCATTTTGAGCATACCAAGAAGTTATAAACAAGTTAATTATGAAACATTTTTAAAATAATATTTTACTTTCATAGGTTTGCTACCAGGCAGAGAAACGCGTTGCTGCTGTATAACGGCAGATTTAATGAGCGCCATGATTTCATTGCTATTGAAATTGTGGAGGAGCAAATTCAGCTGACCTTCTCTGCTGGTGAGTAGTTGACTTCAATCTCATAAAACATAACATTTGCTACCATATTCAGAGAATGACCCAGATTTTAATTTACAAGTAGACTGCAGAATATTTGCCCTGTTTTTTGGGTGTAATATGTTAAACATCAGCGTGCATTCAGAGCTCAGCCAAAGGAAGCAGGTGGCCAAAGAGCAATGAAACACACTTCCTCCGTCTACCTGTTCCTTTGTTTTGCCAAACCTCACACTTCAACAAGAGTCGCTATCTAGTCAGAGTGCGTAAAATGCCACCTCCTGTTTCTGTTACAGGTCAGAATATTTTCCAACGGAAAATAAGTGGAATTTATCCCAAGTGTATCCCAGTACAGTACAATCAGATGCGTCTTACTGCCACATTGAGGGTCAGCAAGTCCACATTAGATGAGAATAAAGACAGTGAAAGGCATTTCCTATACTGTCCTGGAATGTTAAACTGCTAACAACACAGTGTTTCTGGTAAATGATGAACTCCAGAGGTCAACTATCCCAGATCTCCAGCCATCACTGAACGTAATTAAGGCTGAGAGAGATATAAACAACTAAAATATTTTACAGTGCATGCTGGGAAATCATGGGAGGTCCTGACATGTCATTATCTCTGTAATGATTTACTTACTGTGACCACTGGACTGGAACAATGGCGCACATATTAAATCCTCCTTGTGTGTTTACCAAAGGTTAATTTGGAATTAGTTTTGTGGGGTTTTAGAAGACTATTGTGTTAGTTGTGTAATGTACAGTGTGCACAGAAATTTTTAAAATTTGTTTTAATGAAAAAAAAAAAAAAATATATATATATATATATATATATATATATATATATATATATATATGTATATATATATATAAAGTTGACTGTAGAAGTTGTCACACAAAGTGGCTATTTGATTTTTGGAATAGAGCCTCTAGTGTTGTATGGAGGACCACAAGAGTCATGCAAAATGTAATAAAGAACTTCAATATTTAATAACTACCTGGACAATAAAAATAGCAATTAATACATTTGTTTAAAAATTATTTAATTAAATAACTTTTTGGGTCCTCATCCGAGATCTACAAATCTGCGCATGACGTACAATCAAAGCCAGTCACCGAGCTTGTTACATCCACCTGGCCATAGCTAATTTGCATTTCTCATTTGACCATTTGCAAGGACCCAAAGAGTCACGGAAAAGCTAAATAGAGAGGCTAAAACGAAAAGCAAATCAAATAGCGAAAAGAATAAGGAGAACCATCGTAAATGGAAACAGAAATGTTAAACGGAAATTGCCTTTTTAAATTTAAACCTGTATTTGTAGTTCAATTTATAAATCCAGTTATTTATTTCTCTTTTTAAATCGCTTTTTGAAATACATTTTGAAATTCCATTATTTAATTAAGAATTTATAAATGCAATTTAAAATGATGAACTTAATGAGTGTTTTATGTTGTTTTTGTAAATTTTTATATTACTTTGAACTTTTTATTAATGGATGAATATTTCATTTCTACTTTATTTTTATAATCTCACTTTTTATTGCCTAATAAAATGTTACATTATTATTTTTTTGTAACTTTGTCTATTTATTTATAGATTAATTAATTAAGTTTTAAACAAATGTATTAATTGCTATTTTTATTTTCCAGGTAGTTATTAAATATTGAAGTTATTTATTACATTTTGCATGACTCTTGTGGTCCTCCATAGTGTTGGAGTTACAGTGTGAAAACGTACCTATGTGACAACTTACCCCGCTCTCCCCTACTGTATATTGGTTGTTTTTACACATTTTCATTTTTCTTTATCAGATTAGCACTAGCAAAATGACTCTCGGACGTCACCAAAATTTAATCTTTTCTGTTTTAGGAGAATCTAAAACCACAGTGACTCCGTTTATAGCTGGTGGGGTTAGTGATGGTCAGTGGCACACAGTTCATCTACATTACTACAACAAGGTAAGCCTGTCAAATTTGGACACTATGAATGAGCAGGTTGGTAAACACTGCCACCCAGCCCATAATACTAAAAAAAGGCTTTTAGTGGCAGGGTCTTACAATTTTACATTTGGTCTTTCCACAGTTTTAATCATTTGGTTATGCACTCTTAGAAAGGATGTGTAAATTTTTTACACATCATTGTGTGGTAAGCTTTTAACACATTATGTGTAATTTTAACACATAATGTGTCATTTTGTGTTGATTTTGTGTTAAAATATAACACATGTTGTGTTAAAAGTAACACAAAATGTGTTGTTTCAATAATAACACATAGATGGGTGAATTCTGGGACAACGCAGTTAGTGTGTTGTCCCAGAATCAACACTAATGTGTTGTTTTTAACACATTCGTTCTAAGAGTGTGGAATGGAGATAATATATATATATAAAGTATTTCTTTCTTTCTTTATTTATTCAAATGTGTCTTAAAAATGTATTTAATGTATATTTAAAATGTATTTTTAAATGACATGATGATAACATGATATTTCATTTTTGGGTGAACTATCCCTTTAAGAGTATCTCACAAAAATAGCGACTAGTGAGACAAATAAAAAAACAAATAAATAAACAAATAAAAAAACTTACACCTGTATTGTAAAGAAATCTGTTTAAATGCATTAAGCTATCATGAACCCCTCCTTGTGTTCCTAAATGACCTCATGGTAACCTTTATAAACACACTCCCTATCCCATAGTCATATACCTGTAGCTTTTATTTGAGTACAGTCACAGTATTATAAGCTTTAGAGGTAATCTCACTGAGGACTCTTTAAAAGAAACATATATCCCTGAGGGATGACAGTCAACATGCTCTGGCTTTTTCTTTGATATATTTTATGTTTTAAACCTCCACCCAACTTGCAAAGAACAGATAAAAGGCCAAAACGGTTTAACGTTCCCATTATAAGCATTAAGGATTTGCTGAATGGTTAAAACAATTATATGGTTAAAAACAATATTGCTTGTATGTATAAAGCATGTACTGTAAGATAACATTGTTTTGCTTTCTGCAATACAGGCCATTGTGGTCAAACGACTTAAAATTTTCGCATTCAACACATTATCTACTTAGCTGCTACTTAGTTTGTGTTTCGTATCACTTTGTGGTCCTTGCCTTTTTAATAAATATTTCATATCCATTTATATATGTATATCATTAATTTGTTATAGGCGTAGTGCATAGTCAATTGGGCCTGGCTCAAATATATCTGATATGTCAGCCAGTACATTGATTGAATAATAAAACAAACCTTAAAGGCATCTATTTGAAATCGATTGCATATAGTGGTGGCTCTTTTGTGTTGGTTGCAGCCCCCCCTTAACCCTTTATGTAAAGACCTCAAGTTCAAATAGTCTGATTAGGAATGGAGACAATAGTGAACCCCCCGGTGGGTTAATCTGGGGCTACAATGACGCGCTTGGAGTCTATCATAGTGCCAGATGGCACATGCTTTGTTTCGGATAAAACACTTGAGCCTGTTATTTGAAATCTTTATAATATGGTTTTTATTTCATGACGTTTTCCTCCATCTGGAGCGTTGTTGAAGTATGTACTGTGCTGTATTGTAAAAAAGAATAGATAAATGTGCCCCTGGCTGTTTCCAGGATAAAGTCTTGTCATGTGATTTTAGTCATTGATTTTACATTACTTTAAATCTTTGAAATAGCCTAACCCAGTTAATATTAAATATATCAAAGTTATATTTTCACACAATGTTATTTACATTATGTAAGATGATTTTATTTAGAAAGCAGTAAATCACAGAAAATGACTTTAGATGGGTTTTCCCCATAAATTTGCCCTAAAAGCACGTTTGCTGGTCTTTGTGTTGCTGTACTGTATGTACTGTGGTTAAAATGGCTAAATATACCTTTTGAAAAGGACCTTTTGACGTCCAAAAATGTTTCTTTGAGGTATAAATGAAGAGTTTGGTTCCATAAATCCATTTTATGACTAATTTGGGTATATATATATATATATATATATATATATATATATATATATATATATATATATATATATATATATATGTGTGTGTATATATTTTCCAAACTTTCACATAGCATCTTTATATATGCTATGTGAAAGTTTGGTATATAAATATATATATATATTATGTACAACTACCACAATGAACCACTCGGTGAGTAGCACAGTTTTGAATTTGAACGTTAAGTGTTGTTTTAATGACATGTTTGTGCATGGTCATTGACTTCTATTCTGAAGCAGTCAAGAGACGCTTCTAAACGAGTCAAAAAGTCTAGACAGGACCCATTGTCAAAAATTCTGTGTTCATCACTGTAGTTCATTCAAAACAAACCAGAAATGAGACTCAAAGTGTTAAATACCGGAATTATCCTTTAAGGTACAATAGTGTTATTTTTGAAAGGGTACCGCCATAGTGAGCTTTATACCTTTTTTTTCCTGAGTGTATTAATATTCCCATTTCTGTCCTCCAGAACAATAAATTTTGTCATATTTTTTCCAATTTAAAATGCACCTCAGCCTTTTTTTTAACATGTATGAAAAGGAAAAACTCATGTTTATCCACAGGGATCCACACGACATTGTTTTAAATTGTGAGACAAAGAACTGATGAGTTACAAGGTTGAAGGTTAATAACAGTCATCGAGATTTGTGTGTAAGCTTGTCCCTAAGGGCATCGAGCTTGTCAGCGAGCTCATTTCTGTTGTCGGAGACAGCAAAAGTGAGAACGTGGAATCATCAAGGCTTCGCGATGGAAGCGGATCCTTTATTATGAGTGGCAGGGGGTCGAGTTGCAGTTTCGGCCTTGAGGGCCGTCAACGCTCTGATCCTGAATCAGTTTTCTTTCGGTCATGTTTTTCATACTGATTGTCGAAAGTTGTAATAGAGACGCAAATCTGCCTTTAATAGCAGTAGAAACATGATATTTGCATGGTATTTTGTTCGTTAAGGTTAAGCTACGTGTTTGGCATGTTTTCCTGTCTGTGTTGACACCTGGGTTTACTTGGGTTACACGCACAGAGTTTTCACACCACCTGTAAATCCAGGCTGCGTGGCAGCTTCAGGCCTTAACCGGTTGGATTTATTTCATTTATTTGTGTCAGAATGCAGGAATGTTTCATTGCGTTCCTTGTTCCTTTTGTGGTGTTCCGATAGCTTCATAGTGTTCCTGTAGCTCAGCTTGCAAAGCATTGTGTTAGCAACACAAAGGTCATGGGTTCAATCATCAGGGAACACACATACTGACAAAGGGCATAGATGTTAGTCTATTATTTGCTTTGCTCCCAAATAAATAAATGTAAAATGATCAGTTTAGCTGCACTGCAATGGAATTCCCTACTATTCTCTCATTCTGGCGTAATAATCAAGGACTTTGCTGCCGTAACATTGCTGCAGGAGGCACAATGATATGACGCAATGCCTGAAAATAGTCCTCTTGGTTACTTTCAATAGCAGATGACTTTTTTCGGGCACTGCGTAATATCATTGCGCCTGCTGAAACCATGTTACGGCAGCAAAGTCTTTGATTATTACGCCAGAATGAGAGTATAGTTCCTAGCCATATCGGCCTAGAAAATCACAACTTTTAATTTTCTGTCGGTCTTACAATGTAACTACAGAAGAAACTCTTTGGTTATTTTTTAGCGCGATGCTAATGGTCTAATCAGATTCAATGGATTATGCTAAGCTATGCTAAAAGTGGTATCGCCAGACCCGGATATCGGCTGAATGGTCTCCAAAACGGTAAAAATCAAATGTTTAACTATAGGGAAGCCGGAAAATGAGCATATAAAATGAGCATATTTTACGACCTTAAAAGTTGCCCGCCAGCTTTTTTTTATTTTCACAAACGTGAATATTTCTTCTAGAAATATATAAACACACAAATACATCAAATGAAAGAACAAACCCTCTCCTTTAAAACCAACAATAAACAAAAAACAAAAAAAGCGTTTCATCCTATCTATATTTTTTCTCTGCTTATAAATTCTCAAATATGGGTATTTTTCTTTCAAACTTAAATTTTTTTGCAAAAAGCTGAAATAATTGCATTTTTTGAAGGAATTTTGTTAGAGATCAGATTCAGAATGATTATCAAAACACACACAGAGTTTAAAATTAATAAATAACGCTTTAGCTTTATATATTTTTTTCATAATTTGGGTAAGTCACGGTATTGCAGATTAACATAAAAATTAATCAGGAACATGTTTTTATGCCAATTTTTCTCTTAATTGACGCGACAGTTCGTCAATGGCGGGGAAAGAGTTAAGTGACTACTTTAGTCTAAGCGTTCCCAACTATTGCATTTCATAATCCAGTCCGCCTCATGTGAATGTGCCAACTATAGCCCGAGGCGTCTGGCACCTTGTTCACGGATATGTTATTCTATTTAGGCTTGTTGTGACTATAGTAAAGACCGCAATGCTGGATCAGATGTAAAATATCAATGTCATATTCGTCACTTTGATTCCCTGACATTAACAAAGGTAAAATATACTCCGGTGCCAAAATACACATAAACATAATTGAACATACATTTAACTTTTGTTGTTACAGTTGTTTATATGGTACATGAATAAAATGAAATGATCCTTGAATTGCAGAAAATCTTTTCATATCTGTCAAATATATTTCATATTGACATATTTATAGTGCCTTTTCTGGCATTTTTCATCTACAATAAAGCAGAAGGTCAGCCTATGTGGTGACCAGCTTTAAAAAAATAACATTGAGCACTATTAAAAAAGTTTTCTCACATTTCCCACCCAAACTGGATTAGGAAAGCGAAAGTCTCATCCATATTAGTTGCACATCTGAATGGTGACCAGAGTGCCCTAATAAGGTCAATTTAGGTTTGATGATATTCACATCACAACCAGCTGTGTCTCTGTGACTTCCTTATCACCACAGGCCCAACATCAAAGAGAAGCTCAGCACATAAACTGTACCCCAATACCAACGTTAATGACCTGAGATCATTTAAAAAAAAACTCTTGCATGAGTGTTGCCAGATGATAAAACAAATTCGTGCTGGCTTGTGGAAACGGCTTGGGTCTTTGGGGAAGATTTGGTTCTTTCTGGTTTTGGCTCTTCCTCTTTGCCAGCATCTCCAATGGCTTAATCCAATTAGATGAAGTAAGAAGGGCAAAATGTCACAGAGTTGTAAACAGTGTTGTCATGCTGTGAGGGAGAGATTACAGATGAACAAAGCTTATGATTAGTTACACAAAGGTGTGAGAGGGATTGCTGTTTAGATCCATAGACTTTGAGATTTGTATTTTGGTTTTAGAGTACATTGAAAGTACATACAAAGTATAGTAACAAGTATTCATATTTTTTGTTTTATTCAAGCCTAATATCGGAAGGTACGGCATCCCTCACGGCCCCTCTGAGGAGAAGGTTGCCGTGGTTGCTGTTGATAACTGTGACGTGGCCATGGCTCTGCGTTTCGGCGGACAGATCGGGAACTACACCTGTGCGGCCCGTGCCACCCAAACAGGAAAAAAGAAGTAAGCAGATCAGAAACACGAATCAAAGACTCCATGGACTAAAAGCTACTAAACCCCAATATTTCATGTTGGCTTTAAACTTTATATGTCTGTTGTTCTCGCACATTCACACAACCTTCCGTCATCCAAAGTCCTAAGGGTGTAATATTTTGCACAGAAATGGAGAGTATGACAGGCAACCTGAGCGCATGGAGGGACGGTAACTGCAGACGGGTGTTGAATAGCTGATCATTACAGGAGATTACTCAGCGCTTCTGTACTCCCCTTTCACTTAGCTTTTTTCTCTAATCTGCCATTCTGGATTCTGTCAAACTAGTTTTATGGGCACTACAATGGAAACACACTCCTGGCTTATCTTCAGCAGAGATTTGCTATTGTAGGCTAATTGTCTCAGTTTCAAAACACAGCGTGACATGCCGGTCTGCATGTGCATGTAAACACGGCCAATTTTATGTCCAATAACACTTGGATGGTTTCCCGGACATGGCTTATCCTAGTCCCGGAATAAAATGTCTATGAATCTTCTCAACTTTAATATGCAGGCATTATGTCAGATAATGGATACTGTGAGGACTGTTTGGGTATTTGTGAATTCAGGGATCTTTATGTATATGTAGGTCACTGGATCTAACCGGACCGCTGCTCTTGGGTGGAGTTCCAAACCTTCCTGAAGATTTTCCGGTACGAAACCGAGACTTTGTGGGTTGCATCAGACACCTGACCATCGACAGCAAGCCCGTAGACATGACCAGCTTCATTGCCAACAACGGAACATCAGCAGGTTAGAAACCGTGTTTTTTGAATATTAAAAATTGATTTAAAGTATAGTTCCCCTTGTACGTATATGCGAGGGTCCGCGTACAGTGGATGTGACGCAGATTTCATCATCAGAAAAGAATGCACGCACTGGAGAATGTAGTATGAAGGCCAGGAGACAGATTGTATTTTGTCAAATGCTCATGTGTCAAATGTCAAATGCTAATGTGTCAAACGTCTGTGTATGCGTACAAGTAAAAAAAATGCTTTGTAATGCTGTGTGCCTACACGTAAAAAACTAACTATACTCCGGGCATAAGCTGCAATTTTTGTAAGGGTCAGAGAAAGGGTGAAAAATGGTCCAGGAAAACTACATTTTGATTGAATGTTTTACCCTAAAACCCATTTAAATAATGTTTTATGTCAAATACACAAGCATTTTTTTTTTACTATAATTTTTTTAAAATTTCTATTAGTGGGTGTCAAACTGAAACCCTTATATTTAATATAAGCTCTACCTTTCTTTTCAGGTTGTGCAGCAAAGCATGACTTTTGTAGCCAGATTGTTTGTCAGAACGGAGGGGTTTGTGTGAATAAATGGAACAGCCACTACTGTAACTGCCCATTAGGCTACGGAGGAAAACACTGTGAACATGGTAAGATAATCCTCTGTTTCCTACTCTTTTATTTTATTGCTGTTGCTTAATGGACACACACATATCTCATGGCTTTCACTCGTGTTTGCCCCTTGGCACCTTTCAAATACCAATGAATCATGTATCTATCTATCTATCTATCTATCTATCTATCTATCTATCTATCTATCTATCTATCTATCTATCTATCTATCTATCTTTCTACCTACCTACCTACCTACCTACCTACCTACCTACCTACCTATCTATCTAAAATCTATATGTCTGTCTGTATGTCTGTCTGTCTGTCTGTCTGTCTGTCTGTCTGTCTGTCTGTCTATCTAAAATCTATCTGTATGTCTCTCTGTCTCTCTGTCTGTCTGTCTATCTATCTAAAATCTGTCTGTCTGTCTGTCTATCTTTCCATCCATCCATCCACCTATCCAACTTTTTATCTTTCTATCCATCTATCTATCTATCTATCTATCTATCTATCTATCTATCTATCTATCTATCTATCTATCTATCTATCTATCTATCTATCTATCTATCTATCTATCTATCGATCTATCCATCCATCCATCCATCCATCCGACCCACCCATTTATCTATCTGTCTGTCTGTCCTTCCGTCCGTCCGTCCGTCCGTCTGCCGTCCGTCTGTCTGTCTGTCTGTCTGTCTGTCTGTCTATCTATCTATCCATCTATCTATCATTTATATGTCTGTCTGTCTGTCTGTCTATCCGTCAATATATCTGTCTGTCCGTCCGTCCGTCCGTCCGTCTGTCTGTCTGTCTATCTATCTATCTATCTATCTATCTATCTATCTATCTATCTATCTATCTATCTATCTATCTATCTATCTATTTCTATCTATCTACCTACCTACCTACCTACCTACCTACATACCTACCTATCTATCTAAAATCTATATGTCTGTGTGTCTATCTATCTATCTATCTGTCGGTCGGTCGGTCGGTCGGTCGGTCGGTCTGTCTGTCTGTCTGTCTTTCTATATAAAATCTATCTGTATGTCTCTCTGTCTCTCTGTCTGTCTGTCTATCTATCTAAAATCTGTCTGTCTGTCTGTCTGTCTATCTATCTTTCCATCCATCCATCCACCTATCCAACTTTTTATCTTTCTATCCATCTATCTATCCATCTATCTATCTATCTATCTATCTATCTATCTATCTATCTATCTATCTATCTATCTATCTATCTATCTATCTATCTATCTATCTATCTATCTATCTATCTATCCATCCATCCATCCATCCATCCATACATCCATCCATCCGACCCACCCATTTATCTATCTGTCTGTCTGTCCTTCCGTCCGTCCATCCGTCCGTCCATCTGCCGTTCGTCCGTCCGTCTGTCTGTCTGTCTGTCTGTCTGTCTGTCTGTCTATCTATCTATCTATCTATCTATCTATCTATCTATCTATCTATCTATCTATCTATCATTTATATGTCTGTCTGTCTGTCTGTCTGTCTGTCTGTCCGTCAATATATCTGTCTGTCCGTCCGTCCGTCCGTCCGTCCGTCAGTCTGTCTGTCTGTCTGTCTATCTATCTATCTATCTATCTATCTATCTATCTATCTATCTATCTATCTATCTGTCTATCATTTATCTGTCTGTCTGTCCGTCCATCCATCCACCCATCCAACTTTCTACCTTTCTATCCATCCATCCATCCATTCATCCATCCGACCCACCCATCTATCTATCTATCTGTCTGTTTGTCTGTCCCTCCGTCCGTCCGACACTTTTGACCCACCTATCTATCTTTCTATCTATCCATCCATCCAACCACCAATCCACCTTTCTATCTTTCTATCCATCCATCCAACCCACCTATCTGTCTGTCCGTCTGTCCGACCGTCCGTCCATCCATCCATCCATCCTTACATCCCTCCTTACATTCATCTCTCTTTTTTTCTCTGTGTGTCTGTCTGTCTGTCTGTCCATCTGCCTGAGATGCCTATTATCTATACGGTAATTATAATATGAATAAACATAATAATACATGTGACTTTACATTTTCAGTAACCTTGCTGTAGTACGATCAATGTCCTAAAGAGAAAATTCACAGAGGCTGTATGTTTTATATATATAAATCATTTTTTTTTTACCCTTTTCTAAAAATATATTAAAAGACATTATATGGCATTTGCTGCAAATTTCTTTCAGAAGACTTTGTATATATCATTTTTGAGTCGACAGCTCTCATGGTCACTGCAGATTTTTCAATAAAGAAAATCTTCATAATATCCAGTGAATCAAACTGAGGAGAGACCCAAACCATTTCACACTACCAGGGTTGGGTCAAAGATAAACTACTGTTATTTGTGTAAGTTTAATCCATCACAGAGATAAATAAGATATCTGCCCAGAGGAGAATAGTGTAGGAAAGTTTGACATTCCTCTTTAAGGAATCTACTGGATAACTTGGAAACATTCCTGAGTGCTTGAATGATAGTGATTATTTCTGCTTCAGGACAGGAGAGTGCGTCAAAGCATCGGGTGGCATGTTTCTCTCAGTGTGCGTCTCATTTAACAGACATTGCTTTATAAAACTACTTTGTTTTGTCTGGTTGTCACCCAACTATTTTGATTGCCATGTCTGGAAGGATTTGTTGATGTCTGATGGTCTTCTTTTTGCAGTAATGCCCGCCCCACTGCATTTCGATGGACACGCCCTGCTTTCATGGAGCGAGACTGAAATCACCATTGCCATTCCCTGGTATTTGAGTTTAATGTTTCGCACCCGAAAGAGTGCAGGTGTCCTGTTACAGGCCAGTGCTGGGGAGTCATCGAAAATTAGTCTTTTGGTGAGTATTGTACTATAATCCACCGTTTCCTTTAAAACTTTGCATTTTGAGTCATAAATATACTGTTTGTGATTATGTAGCTCACTTTGTTGGGCTTTGCGAAAGGCAATGGGGGCAGTTTGTATCTCAAATCTGGGGTTCAGATCAAGGCTTTAAGCAGACCAGTTGAGGTCTTTAGTAAATCCTTTCTTCAGGAACTTCACACATGGAGCCATTGTCACACTGATATCACAGTTGGAGTATAACTAATGTAAAGTTGGTCCACATTGTATGCTGCGCTATAAGGATTTGTTTTCACTGGATTTAGGGGGCTTAGCCTGATAATTATAAGGGAATGTCCACATGCTATTGACCGTGCAGTGTTTTTTTTAAGAGTGAGGAAATCCTGTTTTCTATTATATGTGTCCTTTTTAATGAAACCCTTCCCAGTATCAGTTTACTCTTACATCATGCTTTTCCAGGTGAACAACAGGCACCTGCGCTTCCAGGTGTTTCTGGGTGTCAGCCGGGTGGCGCTCCTGGATTTCCATCAGGTCCGTGTGGATGATGGCGAGTGGCACCATGTACTCGTAGAGCTCAAGAGTGGAAAAGATGGAAAGGACATCAAATACATGGCTTTTGTGTCGTTGGACTACGGCATGTTTCAGGTATATTTTCCTATTATTTACCACTTGATATAGATCAGGTTCTGGTCCATATAGCGGTGATTGTTAAACTGTGGACACTTCTAACCATGTGGACTTTTAGAAAATAAACACTTTTAACTCTTTCACTACTTTATTTAACTTACTATGAGTGTTCAGCAGAAAATACACATCCTTTACAAGACAGTTTGTTTAGTTACACTTTATAATACAGTTTCTATAGTTTAGGATTGGTACATGCCTTAACTTAACATTACTTCTTATTTCTACCATATCTCAAATTATGAATTTTGTTTAAAAACATTTAATAGGTTTATATTTCAAGACCATGGACAAGGCTAAAATGAAAAAAAGTTAAATAGATAAATGATGAAAACACATTTTTTTGCCCACCCCTTAATGGCCTGCAACTATGATGTGTGTGCCAAAATTCATGTTATTCTTAGCATGCTAAATATGCCTGAATATAAAATTCAGTATGAGCCATTGCCATTGCAACATCGTTCAAGATATTAAAAAACGTTAGCATCCTCAGTGTCTTGGCATTAAGTTGACTAAGTTTGGTGTCAAATGAATTCCTTAGGAGGAGTATATAAAAGTTCACAGCATGCAATTTTCAAACAATCCAAAATTCCTGTTGGGCGGAGCTAATGGGTGTCAGCGTGAAAGTTGTTCGGGTCGATTAGAACTATGCACGTACCAACGCGTTTACTTGTGCGTACATGTATGCAAAATCTGTGTACCAATATTTTTTGCATTACGGGGATGCTACAGAGCCCCCCTGCCACGCACGTGTGACAGCCTTTGCCCGGTCCTAATTGCCCGAAGATGACATTTGTGCCAAGTTTTAAGACTTTTTGAGCATGTTAAAATAAAATACCCAAAAGAAAATAAAAACTTAGCTTAGCTTAAAATCAAGACTAAAACTACATTGGCAATATATAAACAGTCACTGCATTTATCCAATCAGTCAGGATTTGTTTTTTACCTTCTATACATAACTTAAAGATATTCATTTGATATTCTAATAAATGTCAAATTTATCAGTAGCACTGCTTTCCCCAGTATATAAAGTATGCATACAGCCGTGAAGCAGAAGAGAGAGAGATGACAGAGGCTCTGTTGATATTATGATGAATAGTAGTCATAGCTGTAGCTGTAATCTTCAGAGTTAGCTGGACCCCAGAAGTCTAGATTATTAACCTTGCAAATGTCTGTTCGAGTAATACAAATAAGAATTATGGCATACAGTATATAAACGCTTAGAAAAAAGAAAAAGGCGCATTTCTCCAGATGATAGGCAAAGGCAGTGGTGCTGTCTTCGTCACTTTCCTCTTTATCCATTTTCTCCAAAAACTTCACAATCTTCTGGAGTGAAGCTTGTTCTGATAGCAGACCACCAGACTTTGTCTCAATCACATCAAGATCTGTAAATGTAGACCATAACGTTCTATGATTGCTGATTCACATAATGTTACGTTTTTGTAAGTCTTTGATATATATTATTTACATTCACACATTTGGCACATTATTCCTAGAAAACCCATTAAAGTAAATAACTCTTTTTCTTACTGTCGTTTCCTTGACCACTCTCTGTATCTTTGCCGCTGCCTTGTGCTTCAGTGGCTTTTGATGTTTTTTTGCGTCTGCATGGAATGATGCTGCTGTCTTCAGCCAGACGTGTTAACACGAGGGAAATCAGCACACTCAGAACCAAACAGGCCAGACAGAAACTAAAGTGATAGTCTTTAAAACAAAAACAAGAGAAGAGAACACTTATTACCTCACATCAGTATTTAAAGTCTCCCTGTAGTCAAGAATTTTATCCGTTACAACTCATCATTGAACATCATAATAGCATATGTAAAAGTTTAACCTGTCATTGTAATTTCTTCACGCTTTAAAACCGCTTAAATGAAACTTAACACCCTTGCCACACTTAGTATATGAACATGCAAATGAGTCCCCGCCTCTACTCAATCGCCCAACTCTGACCATAGATATGAATATGCCCATTAGTCCCCGCCTCCACTCTTTCGCACCACCTCGGACCATACATGTACAGTATATGTAAATAGATGCTACATTCTGCAGTTTCAGACACATAACTGCTAAGTTTGGTTTCACACAATGCATACATGAACTGTGCGTTTGCAACACTAATCTTTAAACGCTGATGTTAACAGGTTACAGCACACACCTTGCATGTGTTAGCAGCACAGAAGCAGAATATGCGGCATCCAAACATAATATCTATGACTCTAACTACTTATCCACGCGTTCAGCTGTGTTGATAATATTGGTTACATGTTTGTGATGATGAAAACCAAGGCGATTTTAAACTGCGGGAATGAGACTCTCCCCAATTTTATGGATAAAATATTCAGCAATGGTGTGTTGAATGACTGAAATGTCTTAAAACTAGGGCTGTCAAAAGATTAATCGCGATTAATCGCATACAAATTCAAGTTTGTGTTTGCTTAATATATTTGTGTGTGTATTGTGTGTAATTATTACGTATATATATAACACACACACATACATTAAGGCATGTAAGGAACATGTCATTAATGTATTTTTTTTATTTCTACATAAAATAAAATATAAAAGTCTATATATAAATAAATAAATATATAAATATATATGTAAATGTTTCTTAAATACATACATACATGTGTGTGTATTTATACGTATATACAAAATTATTACAAATAGTGCACACACATATACTATCCAAAAAAAACTTTTATTTTGTATGCGATTAATCGCAATTAATCTTTTGACAACCCTGCTTAAAACATATTAAAAACACCACATAGACATATAAAAAACAATAGTGTGTGTGTGTGCGCGCGCGCGCGTGTGTAGTTATCGTTCACTCACAGAGGAGAGGGCTGCAATTTCCACCATTAGGCAGATGATCATTGAGGATGAGGAGGAACATGGTGAAGCTCAGGACCAGTGTGACCTTAAAAGTGTTGAGTTCCCCACTTTCAAATGGCAGAGCAAAGCTCACCAGGTCAGCACACATTATAAGAGCACTGGGCAAGATCAGAGTCACAAACGCACCGAAGGGGTTGATAGACAGGGTGACCTGTTGAATAATCAGAAGCATTTGATTTCTTAAAGTTTTGTACTGTGAGTGAGGTCATACATTATGCATTTCTTTAGTTCTGGGAGAGACTAAACAATAGATGGTAAATCATGCAATCAATAATGCTTTCAGATTAAATAATAACAGGTGTAAATAGTGATGGCCTCATCATTCATGATCAAGTTATGAAAGACAAACGTGAATACGGATTAGGAAATAGGATTAGAATTGAATAATTACAAAGAGATAATTGTGATCTTCTTGCGACATATCCGCAACCTTGGACACGTTCAAAGTCTGCCACTCTCCTTCACTACCACCGATCAAAGAAACATTATCAGCAATGTTTAGTTTCAGTGAACAAACTAGATAAACACAAACAAGAGAACAAACAGACAGCAGTTATTTCTCAGAGGCTTACTGAGTGATTTTAACACAAAAAAATTTAATATAATCTCCGGAGTGAAGATACAATTTAACCCAGACAGAACTAAAGCTATTTAAAGTTCAATTAAGAGATAGTTAACCCAAAACCCAAATTCTGAATATTTTAAGGAATGTTTGTTGCAAAGCGGGTCTGGGGCCCCATTGACTTCCATAGTAGAAACAAAAATTATATGGAACTGAATGGTGCCCCAGATCTGTTTGGTTACAATTTGAGGGCGAGTAAATTATTAGAGAGAATTTTCATTTTCGGGTGAACTATCCCTTGAAGACACACAAGTCAAATTGTGACATTGCCAGTGCAAGGGTATAACAGAACACTTGTGTGTTATGAATTTTTTTTTTCTTCATCCTGAAAAATGCATGCATTAAATTTGCAGGAAAATCATTAAAGCAAAGCTGTTCCTAATCTGCTTTAGAATAAATAACTGAATTTGAATCTTACATCTTTGGCTCCATCCATTGATGGCCACAGGACACTCCCCAAACACATATGGATAGTTGAATAAGTTGATTTGGCAGCTTACTGACGTGAATAAGATAATAGAGTGCTCCACAACACCGTCTCTCCGCACCTGCACGTCATCCGTGTACGGCTCTGTAGTTGTGTCTATTCTGAACAGGGTCAGAGAATATAGCTGAGTTCAACTTTAACTGACACTAAAAGTGATAAAAAATGCTCCAGATATTAGAAGAATAGCTTCATAAATGAATCTAAGCATACATGTGTTTGTTTTCATAGAAAATAAGATTTAATAAAGATAAAAGTATCAGTATGTTACTGATAAAATAATGAATAATGTACTCTTCTGTCACTCCTCTTCTTGAACAGAAGAAAACACATTACTTTAAGTTGAACTCACGCATTGTCCAGAACGATCGCGGGAGTCCAGATTTTATCAACAGGTAACACAACAGCTGGATATCTATATTTATCATGTAGCCATGCGAGATCAGTATCTTTCCATTGCTATGGGGAGAAGGTTATACAATTGAACTAATGATATTGCTTCAGTCTACAATAAAAAAATTTATACATGTAACACCTTCAGATCAATAGATTTCTGACTTTAAGAGAAACATTTTTAGAGAAGTGACATTAAACTTTTCAATAGTGTTCTTCTCACATAATAATGCCAGATGAACTCAATATTCAATATTTTATGTAAATAATACAATATAATATCAATTCAAACTATTTTTTAGAAGTATTAGTTGGTAACAAAGTCAAACACATTTTGTATTTGTATTCCATTAAACTCATCTACTTACCATGTTTATCTTGATACGGCTGTTCATTTGCATTGCCTTTGTGTCCTAAAAATGATGAGATTGTTAAGAAATGTTTTCTATGTATATAAAATGTGATTAACATAACAAAGAAAATGGTACTTACAAAAGACAGTGTCTGATATTGTATTGAAGTGATGTTTACTGTGATGGTACAGTTATCACCCTGTGGTGCGCTAAAGAGTTCCTTATTAACCAAAATATTTGCCAGACACCTTCGATCACAGTCTGTGCCATTTCCAGTAGCCATAACTACTGTATAAGACCAGGTAAACATATTACACTCAAACAAACACATAAACTGATACACAAGACACAACTGACCGAGAGGCCAAAAAATTTATCATTAGTTTTTACATTTCAAATAATTATTAAAATTATATAAATGCCAATCAATAATGTTGCCACAATATTACAAAGGTTTTTAAATTAAAAAAGATTAATACAGACCAGGTTTTTATTCATTCATTTATTTAAAAATCATATTTTGCTTTTAAATAGTCCCTGAAACAATCTTACATTTAATTAAAAAAAAACACATAAAAAATCCATATGGGTTTTATTTAAAGTTACCCAATGTATGCATTCATAATTTAGTGTCAGGAATCAAACTAAAGCTTTATATAAGTCCTGATACTTAACTGTCTCAACTGTAGTTAATATATAATTATCACCACATAATATTTCATAGTAATAAATAATAATAATAGTAGTAAGAAGTAGGTGCTGTAGTTATTACCAGTCAGAGTTGCCATTAGGAGGCTCAAAGTTGAGATGGCAGATACCATTTCAGCTCCTATAAAATTAAGCAAGAAACACAAAACAACTGTCTTGTATTACTTTAATATAAATTGTACTTAAACTTTAAAAAATGTAAAACTAAATAGCATTACCTTTATTAGCAGGCATCCAAAATATCCTAATCTTCCACATGCTTCAGCTTTGACTTTTTAGAGTTTGAGGAGAACAAAACCCCTATGGCTCATTTAAAGGTTACCAGCTCTTTGAATACCACGTTCACGGTAAAATGCAAGTCAAACAAATGGGAGCCAGCTCATAACCCTCTATGTACATTAAATTTGATCCCATGTTTTGTGTAAGTTTGTCGTGTTATCAGTTTTTTTAAAGACCTCATTCATGTGATTGTTATGAATGTCTTAACATTTCACATTAGAAAATGAATTACTTGGAATTCTTTCAGCTACATTACAATCTAACAGAGGGCCATTCTGCTTCACAAAAGAGTTCATATATATATAAATAAACACTGCATATAAGCAAACACTAAACCGCATTGATTTTACTATAATGGTTGAAAACGCAGAGATGAACAAAAGCAACACATTTGTGAAAGGATTACCATGGCTTTTTCTAAATGTGCAATGCAGTTTTTCCCTACTGTATATTGTTTGCATATATATCAACATATTAAACATTAATGAGTCTCCCTATTTTCATCTTAATTAAAAATGCATAAAATAACCCGTAATTTTGATATTGACTCTCATAATTCAGTCTCATGTCAAGCATGCTGGGAACTGGAAATCAGACCCTGTTTTAGCATTAATGCTTTGATACAACACAAATTATTAATGTAGTCCAAACTTAAATGAGTCATGTTCACATGGGTTGATTTTAAATGCATGTGATATGCCACCTAATAGTTTAAAACCAAAAAACGATATTGGTTATTGGCTATACATGGGTCGATATTGGCCTTAGTTATATTAGGACATTTAAGTCGTTTTTACAGATATACCTGACAAAAAGCAAAACTGGTGGGCATCTTGAGGCAAACCAATGGCACTGTTATATGTAAGGGATAATGTAGAGGCAGCCGGTAGTTATTGGGAAATAAGCCCCGACAGTGTGATCAGGACCCGACGCGAAGCGGAGGGTCTTGTATCACACTGAAGGGGCATATTTCCCAATAACTACCGGCTGCCTCTACATTATCCCGCTTATTACACGGCTACTTGTCACATAAGAAAAAAAACTGGACATGAATATGAATTTGAAACATTTTATTGGCATATTTGTTTTAAATTAACATTTTTATCCTTCCGCGAAACTTTGCACAGATGCATAAAATGATCGTAATACCTTATTAAGATCCTCTGCTTCATACTTGTCTGTCTCCATTTTTTCTCTTTTAGCCAGTCTTTGAGAAGTTTTAATGCCCATTCTGTATTTTTTTGTGTGTTGGCTTCATAGCTGTCATGCTCTATTTTGTCAAGTTCAGTCTCAGTAAGCTGTCTGTGTCTTGTCGTGGTTGTCGAGTGTTTGTCACAAGATGGCGCCAAACAGACAGTAATCTTTATTGATCTTTATTGGCGCGGAGCGATTTTACTCGTGCAAGTAGTCCGGCTATGCGTTATTATTTTGGAGCGGTTATTATTTGAAAAGAACGAACCTGCAAATGTCTCAACTGACCAATCAGAATCAAGCATTCCAGAGAGCCGTGTAATAAGTTAAGATACATGTCAGGTGTTTTTAAATTAACCTGATAAGGAACACTGTGCCGTACACGGCACACCCCCTCCCTTGCACGTGAGGCTGCATTACGTCATTGTAACTTTGAAGCATTAAATCTTCAAAATATACGGTCATGCGGCACATCGTTGTAAAGCTTAGACTTTCGGGATTCCAATAAGCGCACACAGAAAGCATAATATGATTTTTAGCAGTCATAAAACTGTAATCTAGTTGTCAGTTACCTGAACCGGGCGGCGCCGATTTAGGATATTTACTTACCTTCAAAATCTTTCCTTTATCCGCTTCGGTAAAATTGTCCAAAACAAATTGTTCATAAATCCCCAAAAGTCCAAGGAAATGGAATATCCAAGCCTTTTAATCCAAAACGATTTGTTCATCTCACAATCTTGACGTTTCTGACCGAATTACGATATAAATAGTGTATACAATAAGTTCACTAACAGACATTCGTTCGAATCTCACTTTTCATTCACGATTTATAATGAATATATTCGGATGTCATGTTTATTGTGCAACGTCTGAGGAACAAATGCGCCCCCTTGTGGATTTTCAGCCGTTCCTTAAGAGGCTACGGCAGCTCAAACATGCATTTTAGTCTAGGGCTAGAATAAGCCGTGTCTGGGAAATCCCCGCCTTATTGTAATGGATTAAATGCGTAAAATTTAATTATGGTCAAAATCATTTTTTTCAGTACAGGACTAGAACTTAGCTAAATATGTTTAAGCATATGTTTAAGACGTTACATATCAATGCCTTTGGGATATTTTAGGATCTGTCAGCTCAAGTTATTTTCAGTTCGGACACCTTAAACATGTGTTTTAGTCTAGGACTAGCCTTAAGCCTTGTTTGTGAAACTGGGGGTTAATGTATACAGCGGGGAAAATAAGTATTTGACACAATCAGCATTTTTATCAATAAGGGGATTTCTAGGTGGGCTATTGACACAAAATTTCCACCAGATGTAGCCATCAAGCCAAATATTGCATTCATCCAAAGAAATCAGATCATTTAAATATACAAGTTGAGTCATAATAAATCAAGTGAAATGACACAGGGATTTAAATTTCCCTGCTGTATATACCTAATCCACACTCAGGTGTAAAAGTAACAGTGATTCATTGTTGAAGTTAATGAGATAATGAAGTGATGAATGAAGATTAATGATGAACAACTTCTGTTACAAACAGAAAGGCCAGGCCATTTATCAAACTGTACTTTGAAGCGTGGGGCAGATTGTAAGCCTGAGTTAGAGCAACGTGCCACCACGGACACACCCTCCAACAAAAAGTCAGGATCACCTTAATTTTTAGCATTGCAAAGGCCTTTAAATGAGACTGACCAAATATGATGTTGATCTGATTGAATCTCTAGGTCGTTAAAGTATGAAGTCTGGAAATAGCAAAATTTGCACAGAAATTACACAGAAAATTAAAATGGCTGACTTCCTGTGAGTTTTAGAGCTGGCTCCAAGGGAATTTTTTTATGTGTTTTGTGGTGATACATGATCCTGTGCAACATAGCTTGGGGTCTGCTTTTGTAGGTGGTGGTATCGAGCTCAAATCTAAAACCTATACCACATGTACATTTTCGGCACTTCTTCTGACATGTGTGCAATGTTTCACGTTTCGACAGTTGCTAAAGTTGTTCGGGTTGATGAGATCTACAAATGTACCAAATTTCGTATGTGCGTACATCCGGAAGATCTGTTCACCCAATTTTTTTTTTGCATTTTTCCTGCCATGCTCATCTTTGCCTGGTCCTAATGGCCGACAAATCTGACATTTGTGCCAAGTTTCAAGAGTTTTTGAGCATGTTAAGGACTCCCAAATCCCCCGAAAGGTTTAAAAATATCAATAATAGTAAATGGCCCTCGCAACAAAAGATAGCCAGCACATAATCATCTATGTATATTAAATTTGATCCCATATTTTGTGGAAGTTTGTTTTGTTAGGAGTTTCCTTAACATTTCACAGCAGGAAAGGAATTACTGGTACTTGGAATTCTTTCAGCTACCGTACAATCTAACAGAGGGCCATTCTGCTTCACAAAAGAGTTCATATATATATAAATAAACACTGCATATAAGCAAACACTAAACCGCATTGATTTTACTATAATGGTTGAAAACGCAGAGATGAACAAAAGCAACACATTTATGAAAGGATTACCATGGCTTGTCATAAATGTGCAATGCAGTTTTGCCCTATAACCTATTAACTTAAACATAATACTTTAATATGATGACCTCCTGTTGGGGGCAGTGTTAAATTAGGAAAAGTTTCACAGACAGGGCTTAGCTAAAGCCAGGACTAAACTTTAGTTAAATTAAGATTTTTAAGCATCTTTTATAAACATGCCTTAGAAAAATATGTTACTGGTTGTATCTTGCGACAAATCAATAACCTTAGTTCAATTTATGACCTTAGTTTAAAAATAATACTGATAATATGCACTACGAAGGGCTCCGGAGTTACGGTGAATGCTCCTGGCCTGCTCATAATATTATAAATAATGGTAATTAAAAAAAAGTGCCCACAGTTCAGTAAATACAGCTTGCATTTGTTGTTCTTCATAATAATTTTAGTTTTTATTTTAGTTTGAATAATATTTTGTATTAGCGGTTTTTTTTTTTTATGTGCATTTTTGTAAAAAAATTTGTAACTTGGCTTAAGTTTTTGTCATTTTATTATTATTATAAATACTAATTTAAGTTTGCTAACATTTTTAATTATAATTTCCTTAAAGTTTTTCAACAAAAATTATATTATATTTTATTTGATTCTAACCGACATGTTTTTAAACATTTTAGTTTGTTATAGTTATCGATAATAACCCTGCTGTTGATGTTAATATTTAGAGGACGGTGGAGATCGGTAATGAGCTGCCTGGACTTAATCTGAAGAATCTCTGTATTGGTGGACTGCATAAAAAAGATGACACTGTGCAGAATGGATTTACTGGCTGCATGCAGGTAAATCACAGACACATATCCTGTTTAAGTGTCTTATTCATGAGATTATTCACAAGTTTTTGTCTCACAGGGTGTGCGAATGGGCGAGACCTCCACCAACACGGCTAACATCAACATGCGTCAGGCGTTAAGGGTCCGCGTTAAAGATGGATGCAGTGTGCCGGATGCATGTCAGTCGAATCTGTGTCCCACACACAGCCGCTGTATGGACACCTGGTCCTCTCACACGTGTGTCTGTGAGCCAGGTAACTGCATCAGTGTTAATTAAATATGCTATTGTTAGAAAACACAAGCATTTACTTTACAGGTCTGTTTGCACAGGATATTTCGGGAGGGACTGTATTGATGCGTGTCTCTTAAACCCTTGTGAGCACGCTTCCACCTGTATGCGCAAACCTGGCACAAAGCACGGCTACCAATGCCATTGTGGACACAATTACTATGGCCAATACTGTGAACACAAGTGAGTTTCATTTCTCTTTGGTCATTATGTTTGGTTATTCATTCATTAATAATGCTTTTAAAGGTAACCATCACTAATACAGTTGCTTGGGTTTGGTTTTTTTTGGTTTGGGCTAGTTAGCTCTAGCAAACCACAAAACAACGTTTAGAAATGAATGTCAGTTCCTGGCATTAAAATAAGGACTGTAACTTGAAAGAGAAAGTCCCTTTAAGCCATTAAATGTATAGATTTTTGATGGATGAGGATTAAGAAAGCATCGGTGGACGTACAGTTGAAGCTTTGGCACATGCTGAAACTCGCGACTGACAGCAGCTTTACTGTTTGATGGTTTGACTCCTGAACTGCCAATAAATGAAAGAAATTCAAACATTTTCAAAGGTTTTGCAAGGACGTAAATTGCAGATTCGATGCAGAGTTGATGTTAAACTCTTTTTTTTTTAAATAAATAAAAGTCATTTTATCCATTAAAAAGCCCTACTTTCATTACTTATTCCTTATTATAATTTATTTATTCTCCCGACCTTATTTAAAGGCTCGCAAGTTTTATTTTTTTATACATAGAACTTTTTCATGAGATCTTTGTAGAATTATATAATCTTAAATGTCGTGATGAATACAGAGAGAAAGTTTCTAAAAAAGCGGAGTCACTTGAGTTAACTGGAAATTAAAAAAATGAAGGTTTACACTACAGTAAATTCAATTTGTTAACAATAGCTAATATGAACTAACATTGAACAAAACTTAAATAGTATTTGAAGAGTTTGGTTCCAAAACGTGATTTTTAAGTAGTTACCGCCAAAATCAGTATTGTATCAGGTCAGTATTAAAAAGTAAGTTTCTTCATTTTAAGCAAAATCCGCTATGTGCTTTGTTATTTTGTCATCTTTTCTCCCGTTTTTCCAAACTGCGACAAACGGCAGTCTTCCTTCTCTGCAGAATGCAATAAATCCACTTAACCAATCACAGCGCACCATTCCACGCATTGTAAACAATAACGGCAGCGCTTTGAATACACACAGAATCCTAGTTTTCCTCATCTAACCTTTGTACTTCGTGACCAACAAACAAACAAAAACAAAATAATACTTTTGATGGCATTGATAAACCTGAGGTGGTTTTCTGTGGCGGGAAAGAAACGTAAGCCTTCAAAATCGAATACATTACGTGAGAGGCACTCGGGCGACGGAAAAATGCCGGTTGTTGCTTGTTCTCACACGACAGCATCAAGCTTTTGTCATGCTAACACATTGACCCCAGGGGATCTTATGAAAAACTTTCCATTATTTTACGCGAAGTCAACGAAAATCGTAGCCTGGCTCCGCCCTCCTACGTGCTTCCGCTTAATTTTCATTTCGCTTCAGTACTACGTCTGGAACTGCTCTGTAGAGTTTCGTTTTTTCCTGCAAAAATCTGCAGGACCAATCAGCGAACAGATGGGGGTGGCTAAGAACGATGACGTTGAGGTCGTGCGTCAGTTTGAGTTGTAGTTCAGTAATGGCAGCGGAGAAAGACGTGAGAAAAGCTATTCGGTCCGTTGTTGCAAAACTGCTGAATATACAGAAGTTAAAGCCGGAGCAAGAACCAGGTTTGCTAAGTTTTGTTGGTCTGATTATTCATACTTGTTGTTTCCATCCGGTTTCGGTGCATGATATACGTCACGACCACACGTTAGCGATCGGCTATGGCAGATCCTGAGTGACTCTGGGCAGATCCAATAGTTTTAAACTTCAACAGAGGACCCTCCTTAACGGAAGTAACGCTTTGCAATGGAGTGTGGCCAGACTCTCTGTACAAATTAAATGAATGTACGAGAGTCTGGGTGGACCAGGCTATAGATTTATAGCATTTTGGAAAAAAACTTGTCATGGATTTATTGCATTTTGCAGAAAAAATAATCAGTTTATATAATAAATCTTTCAAAATCAAATTCTGGATTTGAATTTTTCATGTTATTATAACCTAAAGATGCTATGTGAAAGTTTGTAACAGAAAATAATGGTTTTCATTTTGTCACTTTCTTGGTATAGAAAACACATTTTTTCCCAAATTAGTCAAAATGGATTTATTGCGTTTTAACTGGTATTAACTAACATTAAAGGCGCTCTAAGCGAATCTGTGTAACGTCACTTCTCGATGACGTTCGAAGTGTTGTCAAACAAAACGTAGCGTAGCTAACTACTCCCCTCCCTTCCGTACTTTCTGAAAGAGTCATGAACACGCCCAACCCCCACTCCCAAATCCTTCTTGTCGTTTATTGGCTGGAACACTTTGTTATTTTTCGTGGTTGTAGGCTGCGCCACTTTGTATTTGTTGCAGTTTGTGGAGCCTGGGCTGTCTACAGAGACCGCGTTTTTTACAGTTTTTTTAGGACAGGCAGCTAGCAGATAGTGAGGAGATGTTTACTGTATGAAACAAAAAAATGTTTTATGACTTAAAAAGTGTGAATTTGCTTAGAGCACCTTTAACAGAGATTTAAAAAATGCTTATTATTAACTAATGCATTTACTAATATTAAAGGGAGCTTATTGAAAAGTGCCAAAACTTTATTTTAATGATGTAGTTATAGTTACCTTTTACCATAAAGTTTTTTTAATGTGTAAGAATGAAAGCATGCTTGGAATGATATATTACTGTTGCACAGGCTCGTGTGTCTCATAACTTATTTGCTTTGATTTTACAGCCGAGTTTTATGCCCAAAATCAAAGTAAATTCTTTCAAAGTGCTTCCATCCTTATTAGTATTAGTTTGTACATTGTCCTTAGAATAACTCGGTTTAGGTTGTTTACATTACATTTTTGCATATCACAGATGCTTTTATCCAAAGCAACCCACAGTGCCTTCACTGTATTTTTATCAGTATGTTTGTTATTCACTGGGATCGAATCCATGCCCTTTGCTTTGTTACCACAATGCTCTACCAAATAAGCTACAAAAAGACTTTATTTGCCTTTGTAAAATGTTCCATTTTAAAATCATGCAGTGGATTTTTGTTTTTCACTACAATTAAGTGAACATGAATTAATATTTCATATATAACACACCCATTTCTGTTCTCTCCTTTCTCCACACTTTGAAACGCACACACACAGAGGGGATCAGCCATGTGCTCGTGGCTGGTGGGGATACCCAACCTGTGGTCCCTGTAACTGCGATGTCAGCAAAGGCTTCAAAAGGGACTGCAATAAAACCACAGGAGAGTGTAGCTGCAAGGTAAGCTGCAAGTGATTGCATGCTCCAGATTCTCAATATAATGCAAAAACGCAGGAAGTGTAGCGGAGGGAGGCGTCTGAATTCAAGAAACCATTAACTTTTAGGATTTTACAGCAGTCCCACCGCATATAAAGATGATCATGTGACATTTATTGTTTAAATTATAGTGTTCTTTGAATACATAATTCTTTTTTCTGTACTTTTCAAATTTTCAATCTTGTCTTCCTCTCACACTTTTAAGGAAAACTACTATCGCCCTCCAGGCGGGGACACGTGCTACCCATGCGATTGTTTCCATCTCGGTGCTCATTCCCGGACGTGTGACCCTGTGACGGGCCAGTGCGTCTGCAAGACGGGCGTTGTGGGCCAGCAGTGCAACCGTTGCGACAATCCCTTCGCAGAGGTGACGGTTGGGGGATGTGTGGGTATGTGTGCTGTCGATCACCCAAACACTCAGATGATTGGCCAGGAGAGCAACTGACAAGATTGAACCTTTCAATCATGTATGAAAACGGTTTAAAGGAGGTCTTCCACTTGCAATGTGGACAACTTACAAAATTGTATAAATAAGGGCCAAAATATGAAAGCTGAAATATGTTTTGGATTAAAGCGTACATAAGCATGCACGGCATGATGAAATACAAGTGTAATAGCCTACTTGTTCATGATGGCTTTTTATGATGGCTGTTTGAAGTATGTGTATTGGCAGTGGCCTGTTCCTTATAAAATCTTATCATTAAACCTTCTTATAGCCCTAAACAATGTCTGTTTTTCTCAATTTTTGTTATCTAGTAATTTATGATGGCTGTCCAAAAGCCTTTGAAGATGGTATCTGGTGGCCCAGGACTACATTTGGTGGTCCTACAGCTACAAACTGCCCCAAAGGATCCATCGGTAAGATTCCTGTATGAGCTAAACCAAGAAACAATAAATGTATTTTCTAAAAAATTTTTTTTTTAAATGTGTAGGATTAATAAATATTGTTTTTTTAAAGGCACAGCAATCCGTCATTGCAGCGATGATAAAGGTTGGCTTCCCCCTGAGCTCTTCAACTGCACGTCTCTCACTTTCTCACACCTAAAGAAAGAGGTCTGTACCAGAACAACACAAAAAAATCTTAAATTTGTGCCTTATTTCCTATTGCTCTAGACTGATTAGTCTTTCATTTGGGGCCTATTTTTTCTGCATTAGAGTGAGGATCTTCATGCAAATAGTTCTCGAATAGACGGGGATCGGTCAAGAAGCCTGGCGGGTCTCCTGCAATCGGCCACCGGCAGCACTGACCGTCTCTTTGGGAATGACGTGAAGGTCGCCTACCATCTTCTGGCCAGCGTGTTAGAACACGAAAGCCTCCAGCAGGGTTTCGAGCTCACCGCCACACTCGATTCTGACTTTAACAAGGTGCAGTATGGACACACATTTTTTCTCAAACACTTCAAATGGTCATTCGAGGTCCAGAATTTGTGAGCTTGAGTAAATATTTATAGGGGTTGTGATTTAAATCCTCATGTTTGTTTTCAGAACCTCGTTATTGTTGGAAGTGCGATCCTCGATCCGGTTAACAAGGAGCACTGGGAGAAGATCCAGCGCTCTGATGGGGGCACAGCCCACCTGCTCCGTCATTTCGAAGAGTATGCCAATACCCTGGTGCAGAACCTGAGGAAGACCTACCTGAGACCCTTTACCATCATCACAGACAACATGAGTTAGTATCATGATCTGCCTTGTTAAACCGGACTGTTAGGTTGTTAAAGGGACACTCCACTTTTTTTTAAATATACTCATTTTTTTAGCTCCCCTAGAGTAAAACATTTGATTTTTACAGTTTTGGAATCCATTCAGCCGGTATGGTGCTACCACTTTTAGCATAGCTTAGCATAAATCATTGAATCTGATTAGACCATTAGCATCGCACAAAAAAACCCAAAGAGTTTCGATATTTGTCCTATTTAATGATATTATGCAGCGCCTGAAAATAGTCCCCTGCTAGTGAACGTTACCAAGGGGACTATTTTCGGGCAGTGCGTACCTGTAATATCACTACGCCTGTTACAGGCATGTTACGGCAGCAAAGTCCTTGATTATTACGCCAGAATGAGAATATAGTTCCTAGCCAGTCTGTCTTAGTACACTATGTAACTACAGAAGAGTCAAGTTTTAAATAGGAAAAATAAAGAATATTTTTGGTTATGTTTGAACGCGATGCTAAATGGTCTAATCAGATTCAATGGATTGTGCTAAGCTATGCTAGCGCCAGACCAGGAGATCAGCTGAATGGATTCCAAATGTTAAGAATCAAATGTTTAACTCTAGGGGAGCAGGAAAATAAGATTTTTTTTTTTTTAAATTGGAGTGTCCCTTTAAGTACTTTGTATTTATCACTTGCTCCATTTTCAGTTGTAGCAGTGAATTTTCTGGACCCCATCACAGACCAGGCAGAGATCCCTCACTTTCAGGAGATTAATGAAGTGTACTCGAAAGAGTTGGAGTCCTCCGTTTTCTTCCCAAACCTGCTCACTGTTTCAAAAAAGAGCAAAGGTCTCGCTCCAGAAAACTTCCAAATTTTTTCATATTGTATATTAGTGATATTCATTCAAATTTGTAATGAGTTAACCTTGTTATGTTTTCACTATAGATGCTTTTACATCAGACACTTCAGCTCAGAATGAACCAACCAAGTTTAACACCAGTATGTATGAATCGGATGCTGTTGATCCGGCATCTTCCATTAAGAAACGACGGCACGTTGAACCAGCTGACATGCCCGCTGTTGCCATGGTGATCATCTACAGATCTCTCGGTCAGCTTCTTCCAGAGAGCTACGATTCAGATCGACGTAGCCTGAGGTGCGAATTCAACGATTTTACATACAAAGTTTACAATACAATTTTTAGTATTGTAAAAAATCCCAGCTCAAAATCTAATTTATTTAAAAATAAATTCAATCTTTGAATCTTTGACATGGCCTTATGGTCAATTTTAAAGATATCTAACAGAATGTTTTTTAACTCTTTCCCTGCCATTGACGAGTTATCTCGTCAATTAAGAAAAAACATTTGCATAAAAAAGTGTGTTCCTGTTGAATTTTTATGTTAATCTGCCATACCGCGATTATCCACTAGATGGATTTACCCAATTTATGAAAAAACTGAAGCCAAAAACGTTATTTACTAATTTTAAACTCCGTGTATGTTTTGATAATCGTTCTGAATCTGAACAAAATTCCTTCCGAAAAATGCAATTATTTCAGCTTTTTGCTAAAAAATTGTATATTTAAGAGTTTTTAAGCAGAGAAAAAAGTATAGATAGGATGAAAGTTTTTTTCCCTGTTTGTTTGTTTGAAAGCATAGGGTCTGTTCTTTCATTTGATATATTCGTATGTTTAAATGGCTGGCGGGGATTGAGTTAATTACATAACATGACAAAATATTAAACCATCTGCACATAAATTATGCTTATTATAGACCTTTTCCCATAAGGACAATATGGTTTTAATCTGAGGTAAAGTAAATCTCTGGTGGTTCATGTGTCTCCAGACTCCCTACCCGTCCCGTCATTAACACACCTATAGTAAGTGTGGTGGTCCACAAAGACAGAGAACCCATCTCCACTCCTCTCCAAAAACCCATTATTCTGAACTTTAGGCTCCTGGAGACCCAGGAAAGGACCAAACCTGTGTGCATCTACTGGAACCACTCCATACCGTAAGAATCCAAAACTAATATAACTCTATATTTACATATTGTCACGTTTGTGATTCTGAGTTTTTTTTTTCTTCTATAGAGTTGCCGGTGGTGGTGCTTGGTCTTCTAAAGGCTGTGAGCTGATCTTTAGGAACTTAACACACATCAGCTGTCAGTGTAACCACATGACCAGTTTTGCTGTCCTCATGGACATCTCCAAAAGAGAGGTACAGCACCATCAGCATATTTGCAACAAACCCAAAGTTGATTCTGTGTGAATTGTGCAAACTGTTGAATGCTCATTTTCAATACATTGGCAAAAAGCTAAATGCCTGGTGCATTGCATCAACCGTGGCTAATTTGTATATACAATCTTAATGAAATGTGCAACTTTATTCAGTGCACTGATGGAATTTCCACTAAAACAGGATATTAAAGTGGGACACTTTGAGTGGCTCCTCCCATTTGCAAATAGCCAATAGGGGTTTCATTTATGAGAAGCTGAAGTGCAGAATGATGTCATAAAAATCACTCATCTGTACTGATGGAAGTGAGAGAAATGTTGTTAATGTGTTGGAGTACAATATAGTAGTTTATAAATATCTTTTATTCAATTTTTGTGGACTTTGTCATGACTGAACCACTTATCTTCTCAATTTTAGCATGGTGATGTTCTTCCTCTGAAAGTGGTCACGTACACCACAGTATCTGCTTCTTTGGTGGCCCTCCTCATCACCTTCCTGCTTTTGGCAATCCTCCGCAGGCTGCGCTCCAACATCCACAGCATCCATAAGAACCTGGTGGCTGCCATCTTCCTCTCTGAGCTCATCTTCCTCATTGGAATAAACCAGACTGACAGACCGGTGAGCCAATGAGATGCCTTGAACACTGACCAAAAAAATAGAGTTCTTGCTTTCACTACCTCCTTATTGGTTGATATTATTTGGATGAAACATTTCCTATATGCCACATTGCAGAGTTAAAAAATTCAAATTTGATTATTTTGTCCTTTTTAGTTTATATGCACCGTAGTGGCCATTCTCCTACACTATTCATACATGTGCACATTTGCCTGGATGTTTGTGGAAGGGCTGCACATCTATCGGATGCTGACTGAGATGCGCAACATCAACCATGGCCACATGCGCTTCTACCATGCCATCGGCTGGGGAATACCTGCTATTATCACAGGTGTGACGCACACATTCATTCACTGGCCATGTGTCGGTTTACGATCAGCTCTTCCGGACATTATTTTGTGCTGATATGTTTTCTCACTCAGGTTTAGCTGTGGGTTTGGATCCACAGGGTTACGGAAACCCAGATTTCTGCTGGCTATCTGTTTATGACACTCTTATCTGGAGCCTCACGGGTCCCATCTCCATAGTAGTGCTGGTAAGTGATAGACTTTGATTGCACGTATGCCATCTTTGCAAGCATATAGCCCCTCACCCAAACTAAAAAACTTTTTCACTTAATTTTTGGCATTTTTAATCATATTAAAAAATGAATCTCTTTTTTTTAGATTAATATGTTACTAATCTTGCTGGCAGCCAAGGCATCTTGTGGTAGAAGACAGCGAATGGAGAAGCCTGGAGCAATGTAAGGCCAACAAATGCTTTTTGAACTTAACATCAGTCAGTGTTACAAAAATATATCTGACCTTAAAAAAGATACATGCAAATTAAAGTTCAATTTTATTTAAACTTTTCTTTAGCTCGGCTCTTCGGGTGGCTTTTCTTCTTCTGTTGCTCATCAGCGCCACCTGGCTGCTGGGTCTCATGGCAGTCAACAGTGATGCACTTACCTTTCACTACCTCTTTGCCATTCTCAGCTGCTTACAGGTACAATGAGAAAGGTCTTTAGTAATGTGATTAAATACTAGTTTGTCTTTACATTTTGTTGAAACATACATACGGATAACTCAAGCTGATTTGAACAAATGTCTAAATATATAAATGCATACCTTTAACTACCAAAAATGGATGTTTTGGTAATTATTAAATTATATTTGTCAAATGTAAAAACTTCTTATCTTCACTCCAGGGTATTTGCATCTTTTTGTTCCACTGTGTTCTCAACAAAGACGTCAGGAAGAACCTTAAAAGTGTTTTTATAGGGAAGAAAGCTCCAGCTAAGGATCTAAGTGTAACACACCCAACTTTACTCACAGTAAGCTTGACTGCTCATTATCTCACTGATGTTTTTTTTCTCACCATATACATGTCATATTCACAACATTTTTTGAGTTTTTTTATGGAGGAACATAAAGATTGATAATAAAATGTTGCTTCTGTTGTTCTAGCGTTCTCTGAATGGTGATCCCTACGCAGAGAATGGAGGGCTGTACCGCACCAACATCGGAGAGTCCATGGTGTCTTTACAGAGCTCTGTGAGATCGGGCAAAAGTCACAGCAGTAGCTACCTCGCTTGCACTCTCAGGTAATAAACCCAGGCTGGATTTCATATATGCAGATTTAATCTCATGTATCATTGTGTTTGATAGCACAAACATGCCATCAACTGTCTGTAAAGAAAATATATTAAGTAATAAAAAAATCCTGTTTTTTTTTTATTTTGCATATTGCTGGATTGACAAATGCCTTCATGAACCTTTCAGTCTTACAGTATTTCATTAATCATCTTGCATGAAAATACTTAAATAAATGGAGTAAAAAAGGAGGAGAGATACTGCAACAACCTTAAAAAAATAAATATAAAAAAGTAGTAGAAATGGAGGATAAATATTGTAGCAAAGTTACTAATTAATAAAATGGAGGATACATATTGCTGCAAAATTAATAATTAATACAAATGAACAAAAATGCAAGATAAATATTGCAGCAAAATTGATAAAGTAATAAATATAAGTTAAATTGGAAAATAAATATTGTAGCAAAATTAATAAATATAAGTAATATTGGAGAATACATATTGCAGCAAAATTATTAAAGTAATAAATATAAGTAACATTGGACAATAAATATTGTAGCAAAATTAATAAAGTAATAAATATAAGTAACATTGGAGAATAAATATTGCAGCAAAATTAATAAACTACTAAATATAAGTAACATTGGAGAATAAATATTGGAGCAAAATTAATAAATATAAGTAACATTGGAGAATAAATATTGGAGCAAAATTAATGAATTAATAAGAACAAGTAAAAATGTAGGATAAATATTGCAGCAAAATTGATGCATTAATAAAAATGAGTAAAAATTGAGGATAAATATTGCAGCAAAATTAATGCATTAATAAAAATGAGAACAAATTGAGGATAAATATTGCAGCAAAATTAATGAATTAATAAAAATGAGTAAAAATTGAGAATAAATATTGCAGCAAAATTAATGCATTAATTAAAATTAGTAAAAAGGGAGGATAAATATTGCAACAAAATTAATAATTAATGAAAAAATTAAAATGAAAGATACATATTGCAGCAAAATTCATAAATGTATAAAATTGAGGATTCATATTGCAGCAAAATTAATAAATAATAAAAATGAGTAAAATGGAGGATAAATATCACAACAAAATTAATAATTAATAAAATAGAGGATACATATTGCAGCAAAATTAAAAATGTAAAAAACTGAATAGATATGGAGGATAAATATTGCAGCAAAATTAATACATTAATAAAAAAAGAGTAAAAATGGAGGATAAATATGGCAGCAAATTAATACATTCATAAAAATGAGTAAAACCACAGGATAATATTACAGCAAAATTAATAAAGTAATAAAATGTGAAATAATCTTTTCCACATTTAGTGTAAATTCATGCCATTGAGCAATGCCTTTTGCAGTTTATATTAGTTTATATTTGTTTATATTAATATCTTTTGCCTTTCTATGTACAAAATGTTTATTGTACACTTACTTTACCAGCACTGATTTGTACACTAATAAATATTTGATAAATATTGCAGCAAAATTAATGAATTAATAAAAATGAGTAAAAATTGAGAATAAATATTGCAGCAAAATTAATGCATTAATTAAAATTAGTAAAAATGGAGGATAAATATTGCAATAAAATTAATAATTAATGAAAAAATTAAAATGAAAGATACATATTGCAGCAAAATTCATAAATGTATAAAATTGAGGATACATATTGCAGCAAAACTAATAAATTAATAAATATAAGTAACACTGGAGGATAAATATTGCAGCAAAATTAATAAAGTAATAAATATAAGTAACATTGTAGGATAAATATTGCAGCAAAATTTATAAATAAAAAAAAATGAGTAAAATGGAGGATAAATATCACAACAAAATTAATAATTAATAAAATAGAGAATACATATTGCAGCAAAATTAAAAATGTAAAAAACTGAATAGATATGGAGGATAAATATTGCAGCAAAATTAATACATTAATAAAAAAAGAGTAAAAATGGAGGATAAATATGGCAGCAAATTAATACATTCATAAAAATGAGTAAAACCACAGGATAATAATACAGCAAAATTAATAAAGTAATAAAATGTGAAATAATCTTTTCCAAATTTAGTGTAAATTCATGCCATTGAGCAATGCCTTTTGCAGTTTATATTAGATTATATTAATATATTTTGCCTTTCTATGTACAAAATGTTTATTGTACACTTACTTTACCAGCACTGATTTGTACACTCTTATATGCATAATGCACACATCATCCCATTTGGCAAAAAATATATTTTAAAATGAAAAAAAAAAATGGTCAAAAAGTATATAGATGAAAAAAATTGTTTTTGTAAACATATTCCGAAATATATTTCAGCAAATTATCTATATGGTATTTTTAACTAAAACTTCACATACATAGGGACACCAAAGATTTTTTTGACATCTTAAAATGTCTTGTGAAATCAATGTCTTGCTAAATATTACAATTAAAATGTATAATCATATATATGTTTCGAATCCCAGCTATTAAATGCAGAGTAAAAAAAAATACATAAATGCCTTTAATCCACTATATCATGTCTGCCAAATCCATAAAAGTAAATCATTCTGTTAACATACAGGGAGAAAAAACACAGCGTGTCCTCAAATGGCAGAAAAGTGGTGCGGGATGAAAAAGACTCGACACTCTTTATTCACAAGAGTAACAAGACAGGAGGTGCGGATGCAGTTAGCCTCATACACTTTCTTATTATATTAACTTTTGCATTGTTTGTACTTTTTAGGCTGTAATGAAAAGCTAATAATTGAACTGTATTAAACCAATAGTGCCTATAATCTGATGATAACTTATGTCTGTTCAGACTCCGATTCAGACAGTGAACTCTCAGTGGATGACCACAGCAGCTCCTGCGCTTCGTCCCACTCCTCCGACAGTGAGGATGATACCAGGCGCTCGAAGACCAAATGGAATAATGAAAGATCGCCCATCCAGAGCGCTCCTAAAGGTGCCTGTGACCTCTTCTATGATCACTGAGACTTGGCAGGTTTTATTTAAGCCTGTGAAATAACTACTAAATAGCTCACTGCACATGTGTTACAAATGTTGTGCAGGGGACGTAGTGTCCGGTCACAAGAAGCCATACCGTCCGGAGGAGCTGCACAAAGCCTCTGAAATCGAAGATGTGGCTGGTCAAGAGAAACTGTGCGTGGAGACCAAAGTAAGCGTGGAACTTCACCAAGGGAATAAAGTCAATCACAACGGCGACGTGTCTCACGATGAAAGTCCACCCAGTCAGCCAAACAGCAACCAGCTGCCAAGGAGAGGTGAGAAATTATATGTCATGCATATTTTTTTTTCATTTATATAAGATATATTAGAAATGATCGCAGTGAGAGCTTGGATTGTATATTTATACATTTTCTGCATTTATGTGCATGACCATAAGGGCCTCACATCAGCAGGGGGGTGACATGAAAGAACTGCAGGGGGTTCAGAAGATTTTGACAGTAATGCATTAAAAATGCATAATCGCATGTACAAATAAATTATCTTAGAAAAGGGATAAATGAGTTGTTTAAATAATGTGTAAGTTAATTACAAAATAAAACCTCTGATTACATATTTGGTGCAACACTTCCATATCATTTCCATACTTGTTTTTGTGATCTACAGGCATTTTAAAGAACAAGATCACATATCCTCCTCCGCTGACAGACAAGAACATGAAGAACCGCTTAAGGGAGAAACTCAGTGATTATAAACTTCCCTATAAGAGTTCACCTGTAGATTCAAATGACGAAATTCGCCAAGGAACAGAGGCCAAGAGCATCATCATCAAACCACCTCCAATATCACCACAGCCGGCGCTGAATGGAGGGAGGGGTCCTATCGCTGCAGTAGAGGAAGACTTTGATTCTGAGTAAGTAGCGTATAATGTTACGTTATGTTACATTGGGTAACATTATAAGTGATCACATTTCTCACCCTTTTTTCGTATAGTGGAAGCAATGAAACTTCAATCTGAGTCTGCTTTGAGGACATCAGATGTCCGGGAAGTGGTTTTGGGACATTTATGAAGATCAAGCAGTATTACTACACAGCATGGTCCTGTCGTGAATAAAGTAATGATTGTGTAGCTACAGTACAGTACTGTTTATAAAGATGTTTGGAGAACTCGAAATCCCAGCATTCAAAGGTGCAAGAAAATCTTTAACTGCATGGAACAAAGTTGATCTGAAGCTAAAATGTGCTAAAGATTGATATGCGTTTCTCTTGTGTAAGTAATGTTTATAGGTAACTTTTTTATTTTAGATATAAAACTTGTTTGTAAATTGTAAATTAGGATTTCAGCATGATGCCAATTTGTTTATTTATGTTCACTGTGATCATTTTACAGCACTGTTTGAAATGTTTCTTGTTGTGTTTATATTGTATATTTTTATATTTGTAGCTTAATTTGTACAATGGTTTATATATTAGTTGGGTCGTTTTAATTAAGGAGTTTTATTCTTGAAGATATCCGCTTTACCCCCCGTCTGTAATTCTTTGTCAGCATTCTGTATGGACGGTTTGATCCGTTGTATTTTTACAATGATTACCACTGACAGTATTTAACAACATGTTCAGCATGCCATTTTTATTACTGCCAGTGCTGTACATATAAAACAGTGTTTTCTATGTTTGCTAAGCATGTTAATTACAATAAGAGACTCAAAAGTGCCTGTTGAAAAACAATATTTTAATGCTCTGCCAAACCTCCTGTAAATAATATACGCGCTTTTCTTTACAAATTCAGGGAGACATTTTTGGTTTGTAAATGTCCACTAACTGTTGTCAGGTCATTATGTAATGCATGTTAGTTAATAGTCATAACATTTAGTAAGAAACATCCTAGCGTAAAATACATTGAATGTGTATCCAAGAAATACCTCCATTACTTCTCAATGTTCATAAATACTACATACCAGCAGGTAAAGAATAAAGGTATTTATATTCCTTACTATTGGCACTGATAAAACATTTAAACATTGTAAATAAACAGCTTTTAAAGATTTATTATTCTTTTGTTGCTAATTTTGGTGTACCTTACTAGGTTGAGAAAACAATTTAAGTGTTTACATACTGCATATGTTATGTTGAAGACATTTTTGCATTTATCTGATAGCATTCAAGTAGAAGACGGGGTGGAAGGAGTGGTACAGAATCGGCAAATAACCTCGAAGAAGTAGCCGAAAGTGCCACTAAATCATATGTCGGAACACTGGCAACTACACAGTTAACTCCATTGGTTTTAATGGAAACATTGAACAACCGATTTGATGGCAAGCGGTCTGTCGGCTCAACCGAAACAGCACTGCTGATGGTCACGAAAGCGTTACGGCTACAGCTAAGGTGGAATCAAAATCGTTCTGATTCTGCTAGACCTGTTGGCCGCCAACCATTAGATCCTACCAGCAACCCTATAGTCGCTAGGTATCACAGGTACTCCTCTCCAATGGTTTCAAGTCTTATCTCTCCGATAGTTCCTTCAGGATGTCATGTAGAGGCACGTTGTCCACAGCCAACCAGATGGTCACTGGGGTCCCTCAGGGATCAGTGCTTGGTCCACTCCTTTTCTCCATCAACATCCTTAGGACATATCATACAGGCACATGGCTTTTCCTACCACCTCTATGTTGATGAGACCTTCTCATTTCACCCAGACAATCCCACCATAGCAGCACACATTACAGAACGCCAAAAAAACGAGACTTTCCAAGGAAAAAGGGGACGTCTAGTCACCTAACTTTAACAGCTTAGCTTTAATCAAATGTCTTCTGACTGTCACAGTACATACAGATCATTTTAGATAATCTCTGATCTTTCTAAATGTGATGAAAGGCTGAATCTTTGCCTTCCCGACTATCTGTATTAACCGTAGTTGCTTGTTTTCTTCCATGTGCTTTGTTTTTTTCCCCTTCTAAAGCATTTAAGATAATTTTAGCTGAGCATCCTATAAACTTTGCTGCATTTTTTATATGTTTCCCCTCTCAAATCAACTTTTAATTAAAATTGCTCTGGGCAATGATGGAACTGTCCATTTTACTTATTTTTAAACTTTATTATTAAACTTATTTTGATCACGCCACTTTCAATAAATAAGTCTATAACTCAGTACAAGTAGTGTGAATATCATTACAAATGGTTCTATTGTTTTTCATAATTTTGCCCTGAGGACATCAACCACTTGGCAAAATCAGGAGAGCCATATTGCTACTACTAGAAACAACAGTGGTTTTTCAGGTTACTGATGTTGCATTGCTATTATTTTGAATGTAACTGTACATATAGGGGTGGTTTCCGAGACAGGGCTTATCCTAGTCCAGTTTGAGCTGCCTTAATTTAAAAACACCTTGTACTGACATATCTAAACATATATAAATGCCATTGTTTTAACTAAGGTCTAGTCCTGGATTAATCTTAACGCTGCCCGGGAAAGCGACCCATAAAGTATGCATACAACGGTGAAGAGAGAGTTCAGAGACGTTCTGTTAATATTATTCTGAAGAGTAGTCATAGCTGTCAACTTCAGAGGTAGATTGATCCCAAAAGTCTAGATTATCAACCTTGCAAATGTCTGTTCGGGTAATACAAATAAGAATTATGGCATACAGTATATAAATGGTTAGAAAAAAGAAGAAGGTGCATTTCTCCAGACTATAGGCAATGGCAACTGTGCTGTCTTCGCCACTCTCCTCTTTATCCATTTTCTCCAGAAACTTCACAATCTTCTGGAGTGAAGCCTGTTCTGATAGCAGACCACCAGACTTTGTCTCAATCACATCAGGATCTGTAAATGTAGACCATAACATCTCATGATTCACATGAACTTGTATAAAGATAACTATATTATTTCCATTCGCACATTTGGCACATTACTCATTGAAAGCCCATTAAAGTAAATAACTCTTACTGTTGTTTTCTTGGCCACCCTCTGGCTCTGTATCTTTACCGCTGCCGTGTGTTTTAGTGACTTTTGATGTTTTTTTGCGTCTGCATGGAATGATGCTGCCATCTTCAGACAGACGTGTTAACACGATGGAAATCAGCATACTCAGCACCAAACAGACCAGACAGAAACTAAAGTGATAGTCTTTAAAACAAAACCAGGAAAAAAGAACATTTATTGTACTTATTAGTATTACCTCACATCAATAGTTATAAAAAGTTACCCATTGCAGTTAGCCGAACGTTGTCATACTCAAAATTCTAGTCAGGATTTGACTCGAAGCAACCATTACATTTCAAGGTAAGAATGAAACTACAATGATTGTTTGTCTTAAAAGAAATAAATCTGAATTTTCTAATCTATTTTGATTGAAATGTGAGAAATGTGAGAAGCTCCCTCCAAAGATTCTCTATTGGGTTTAGGTTTGGAGACTGGCTATGCCACACCGGAACCTTGATATGCTTCCTACAGAGCCACTCCTTGGATATCCTGGCTGTGTGCTTCAGGTCATTGTCATGTTGGAAGACCCAGCCTCGACCCATCTTCAATGCTCTATCTGAGGGAAGGAGGTTGTTCCCCAAAATCTCGCAATGCATGGCCCCGGTCATCCTCTCTTTAATAAAGTGCAGTCGCCCTGTCCCATGTGCAGAAAAACACCCGCAAACATGATGCTACCACCCCCATGCTTCACAGTAGGGATGGTGTTCTTCTTGGGATGGTACTCATCATTCTTCATCTTCCAAACACGTTTAGTGGAATTATGACCAAAAAGTTATATTTTGGTGTCATCTGACCACATGACTTTCTCCCATGACTCCTCTGGATCATCCAAATGGTCATTGGCAAACTTAAGACGGGCCTGGACATGTGCTGGTTTAAGCAGGGGAACCTTCCGTGCCATGCATGATTTCAAACCATGACGTCTTAGTGTATTACCAACAGTAACCTTGGAAACATTGACCAGCTCATCCCGTGTAGTTCTCCGTAGCCCTTTCCAGCCTTGTGGAGGTGTACAATTTTCTCTCTAGTGTCTTTGGACAGCGCTTTGGTCTTGGCCATGTAAGTAGTTGAATTCTTACTGATTGTATGGGGTGGACAGGTCTTTATGCAGCTAACCTCAAACAGGTGCAATTCTAGCTGATACACAGGTGTTCAAATACTTATTTGCAGATGTATCATACAAATAAATAGTTCAAAAATCATACATTGTGATTTCTGGATTTTTTTAATGATGTCTCTCACAGTGGACATGCACATACGATGACAATTTCAGACCCCTTCATGATTTCTAAGTGGAAGTACTTGCACAATAGCAGGGTGTTCAAATACTTATTTTCTTCACTGTATATTAGTACATCAATACAGGTGTGTGTGTCCAAGATGGCAGCGGTAGATCATCGGCCAAACACAGACACTGGCGAAAAATTCAGTTTGGTAATGAAGTAGCCAAACAACTACACCTGTTGTAATTGCCATCATTAATGCATTTGATGCAGTTAAGATGCATGCGTGTACGTTTATGGTTTACTCACAGAGGAGAGGGCTGCAATTTCCACCATTAGGCAGATGATCATTGAGGATGAGGAGGAACATGGTGAAGCTCAGGACCAGGGTGACCTTAAAAGTGTTGAGCTCCCCTCCTTGAAATGGCAGAGCAAAGCTCACCAGGTCAGCACACATTATAAGAGCACTGGGCAAGATCAGAGTCACAAATGCACCAAAGGGGTTGATAGATAGGGTGACCTGTTGAATAATCAGAAGCATTTGATTTCTTAAAGTTTTGTACTGTTAGTGAGGTCATACATTATGCATTTCTTTAGTTCTGAGAGACTAAACAATAGATGGTAAATCATGCAATCAATAATGCTTTGAGAGTTTAATGTTACAGGTAACCTTTTACACCTGCTCTGGTTTTAATGTTGTAGCTGATCAGTGTAAACTTTAAACAGTGATGGCGTGACCATTCGTGATCAAGTGATGAAAGACAGAAATGAATACAAATAAACTCAACACGATCATTTGTAGGATTACAATTGAATAATTACAAAGAGATAATTGCGATTTGCTTGTGACTTATCCGCAATCTTGGACACGTTCAAAGTCTGCCACTCTCCTTGACTACCACCGATCAAAGAAACATTATCAGCAATGTTCAGTTTCAGTGAACAAACTAGATAAACACAAACAAGAGAACAAACAGACAGCAGTTATTTCTCAGAGGCTTACTGAGTGATTTTAACATAAAAAAAGTCAGATCTGGGGCCCCATTGACTTCCATAGTTGAACAAATTTAATTGTATGGAACTGAATGGTGCCCCAGATCTGTTTGTTTATTAACATTCTTTAAAATGTCTTCTTTGTCAAAAGGTTTGTAACAACTTGAGGGTGAATAAATTATGACAGAATTTTCATTTTTGGGTAAACTATGTCTTGAAGACACATTCTATCAATGTGTGTGTTTTAAGAGTGAAATCGTGACGTTGCCAGTGCAAGGGTATATAATTTTTTCATCTTGAAAAAATGTATGCATAAAATTTGCAGGTAAATAGTTAAGGCAAATCAGATCCTAATCTGCTTTAGAATAAATGACTGAATTTGAATCTTACATTTTTGGCTCCATCCATTGATGGCCACAGGACACTCCCCAAACACATATGGATAGTTGAATAAGTTGATTTGGCAGCTTACGGATGTGTATAAGATAATAGAGTGCTTCACAACACCGTCTCTCCTCACCTGCACATCATTTGTGTACGGCTCCGTAGTTGTGTCTAATCTGAACACAGACAGAGACAGATTCAGAGAATATAGCATCTCAACTGAGTCCAAATTTGGGGCAAAACTGACACTAAAAGTGACAAAAATGCTCCAGATACTGGAAGAATAGTTTAATAAATTAATATAAACTTATCAACCTTCACAAGGGAGTGGAATATATGTCTCATATCTTTTGTTGCTGATGATCAAGCTGTTTTTACCACTTCTGCCATCTGGTGGAAATCAAACTAAGCATTTGCCAATATGAACAGTTGTGTATTGTCTTAAAACCGTGAACAAACGACACAATGCAAAAAAGGAAAAGCAAATATGATCGAATAAAATAAAAAAAGTCAGTGTTTTAGAAATAATTGACAACGGGCCATTTAATTATTTGAATATAATGCACACAATCAGAATAAAGTATTCAACAGCCCCGTGGTATTATAATGATAAAATAATGACAAATGTTCTCTTCTATCACTCCTCTTTACAATAAACAGAAGAAAACACATTTACTTTAAGTTGAACTCACGCATTGTCCAGAACGATCGTGGGAGTCCAGATTTTATCAACAGGTAACACAACAGCTGGATATCTATATTTATCAAGAAGCCATCCAAGATCAGGATCTTTCCATTGCTATGGGGAAGTAAAAACTACTGTATTATTAATTTTATAATGCTGTGCTTGCCTGGCCTAATCACAGCTGTGATGATATAGAGCAGTGGTTCTCAAATTTTTCTGCGTGTGGCCCCCCTTGTATACGGTGCATTCCCTCGCAGCCCCCCCAAAAGAAAATTTATGACAAAAACTAAAAATAATAATTTTAATTAAACAAAACATATTAAATTATACAAAGTAGTGATGTTGGTTAGTAGACTTATTTTTTGTTTGTTTGTTTAATTACACAAAATGTATGATAAATAAATGTATTTTATAAAATGTCATAAAACTGGGGCCCCCCTGGCACCGTCTCGCGGCCCACCCCAGTTTGAGAACCACTGATATAGAGTGATATCACACAACTATGAAAGCGATATTGCTTATAAAATGTATACATATAAGAACACCTTCAGATCAATAGATTTATGACTTCAAGAGAAACTTTTCAGAGAAGTGACATTAAACTTTTAAACAGTGTTTTTCTCACACATAATAATGCCATCTGAACTTAATATTTAATATTTTATGTAAATAATACAATATAATATCAGTTCAAACTATTGGTAACAAAGCCAAACACACTTTTGTATTTGTATTCCATTAAACTCATCTACTCACCATGTTTATCTTGATACGGCTGTTCATTTGCATTGCCTTTGTGTCCTAAAAATTATGATATAGTTAAGAGATGTTTGATACACAGACACACACACACACACACACACACACACACACACACGCACACAGTATAAAATGTGATTAACATGACAAAGAAAATGGTACTTACAAAAGACAGTGTCTGATATTGAATTGCAGTGATGTTTACTGTGATGGTACAGTTATCACCCTGTGGCGCGCTCAGAAGTTCCTTTTCAACCAAAATATTTGCCAGACACCTTCGATCACAGTCTGTGCCATTTCCACTAGCCATCACTACTGTATAAGACCAGGTTAACATATTACTCTCAAACATATATATATATATATATATATATATATATATATATATATATATATATATATATATATATATATAAACTGTAAAAAAATTCCGTAGAAACTGCAGCTGGGTTGCCGGTAATTTACCGTAGATTTAATTTTATGTTTTTTACTGGCAACATTTTGTTCAAAGTTAAATGAAAATTAAACATTTACAAGTCTTTGTCTTTACAGAGTAAAACTAGAAAAACAGCATCAAGCTAAACATTCTGGGAAACAAAATCTGAAGCAAAAAACAGAAAAAGGTTGATGATGATTTCTGGTTCCCAGAATGCTTTTTATGAGGCTGTTATTGTATAGTTTTATTCTGTAAAGATAAAGACTTGTTAATACTTAAAATTTATTTAACTTTTAACAAACTCTTGCCAGTAAATAACATAAATGTAAATCTACGGTAAATTACCGGCAACCCAGCTGCAATAACATTGTAATTTCTACGGATTTTTTTTACAGTGATATCATTAGTTTTTACATTTAAAAGAATCATCAGAATTATATAAATGATATCAATAATGCAGACATGATATTACAAAGGGTATTCAATAAAAAAGATTAATACAGACCAGTTTTTATTATTTATTTAAAAAGCTAGTTTTCTTTTAAATAGTCCCTTAACAATTTTACATTAAAAAAACAAATTTGTTTATTATCTTAGATTTTGGACCTTACTGCATCTAAAATCTACAGCAGGATTTTTTGCATTAATAATTTTGTTTGCAGAAATCAAACTAAAGCTTTAGAAGTCCTGTTACTTAACTGTCTCAACTGTAGTTAATATATAATTATCACCACATAATATTTCATAGTAATAAATTATAATAGTAGTAGTAAGAAGTAGGTGCTAGTTATTACCAGTCAGAGATGCCATTAGGAGGCTCAAAGTTGAGATCGCAGATGCCATTTCAGCTCCTATGAATTCAAGCAAAAAAACACAAAACTACTGTCGCATGTATTACTCTTATATAAACTCTACTTAAACTTTAAAAAATGAAAAAACAAATTAGCATTACCTTGATAAGCATGCATCAAAAATATCCTAATCTTCCACATGCTTCAGCTTTGACTTTTTATAGTTTGAGGAGAACAAAAACCTCAAACTCATTTAAAGGTTACCAGCTCTTTGAATACCATGCGCGTTCAAGGTATTATGCAAGTCAAACAAAGGAGAGCCAGTTCGTAACCAATGTACATGAAATTTGAAACAAGTTTGTCTTGTTATGAGGTTTTTAAAGACCTCATTCATGTTATTGTTACAAATGTCTTAACGTTTCACAGCAAAAGAGTAATTACTTGGAATTCTTTCAGCTGCCTTACAATCTAACAGAGGGCCATTCTGCTTCACAAAAGAGTTCATATCTACTGTATGAGAATAAACACTGTATATTAGCCAACACTAGACCGCCTTCAGTAATGTTTAAAAGCGCAGAGATGATTAAAGCAACACATTTATAAAAGGATGGCTTATCTTAAATATGCAATGCAGTTTTGCCCTATGTTGTTTGCATATCGGTCTGGCATTAACTTAAATATAATACTATAATATGATGAACTGTTGGGGACACAGCAAAACCCCCAGTGTTAAATGAACACTCGGCCTAAGTCAGTACTAGTCCTTACTAAATCTAGGGGCGGTTTCCCGGACATTAGACTAGTCCTAGACTAAAATAAATGTAAGAGCTGTCCAAACTGAAAACAGCTTGCACTGACATATCTTAAAATACATCAGTGCCCTTTGTTTTGCCTCAAAATGCACACAAGTAATGTTTTTAATAAGGCATGTTTGTTAAAACTAATTATTTTTCCTAATTAAACTAAGGCCTAGTTCTAGTTTAAGATAATCTCTGTACGGGAAACCACCCCTAAGATGTTTAAACATCTTTTATAAACATGCTTAGAAGATGATGTTCTCAGATGATGCACTCAGAAGATATAGGCCACTTTCTGTATCATATTTTTTCTATTTATTTTTTATACTTCCTGCTGTGGCAACACCGTTAGAGATATCAAAAAGTCCTCCACAATTAATAATTTTCAATGCATTGGCATGATTTTTTCAAAGTTTTAGCAAACAATTGGGCTCCGCACCTATGGTAAAGGACGCTGGCCTAATAATAATTAAAATAATAATAATTAATAAAGAAAATGTAATACAGCTTTGCATATTTTTTTATATAAGCATCCCTCCTCATGTTAAAGTAAAAAACTAACTTGGCTATGAGCTTTTGTCATTTTATTATTTTTTCCCAAACTAATATTGCTAATTTAAGTTAAATGTAAATTTATTTTAGTTTAAGTTTAATTTTAACTTATTTAACGTATTTCATCTTTTTCCAAGGTAAATTTTCTAATTATCATTTCCTACAAGTTTTTCAACTAAAATTTAATTTTATAGATTGCTTGTTTCTAATTAGTTTTTTAGTTATCTATAATAACCCTGCTGTTCTCTGTGCACACAGAAAAAAAACCACATTTAAACATAAAGCCATCCTGATGTCGATTGCGTGTTAGCAAAAACCGTCCGATTCCGAATTATGGCCGGTCGATCCGAACATATCTACATAAAACAAAAATTACATCAATTGAAAGACAAAACCATGGACAAAACAAATCTCGCTGTGTATGAACAGAAGTTTGAATTCCGCGGGACTTCCGGGTTCTCCAGTGAACGGTGGCATTATGGGAAAGGTAGTCCTTTTCATACTGCGTCTTTAAATCTGTTAAATCTGACGTTTAATGACTATCGTGTACGAGGTGAACTGCAAACCAAACTACGTCGTATCCTATCGGGAAAGAGAGTACACTATAATAAATAGTATCATGTTGAAAGCTATTAGACATGGTTGTAATAATCAACTAAATTGTTAAGGCTTAAGGACCAACTTTTTAAATAAAATTATTTGATTATATTATTTTTTCATTTCTGCATTATATATATATATATATATATATATAGTTATATATATATATATATATATATATATATATCGATCCTGCCTATTGCAGCAGATGAAAAGAATCTGCAAGTTAATTATAGGCACGTTTTGTCATGTCTACTATGAATTGTTAGGTACATGAACCAGTTTTATATTTAACTGTGTTAACATAGGCTACAGAGATTACATCTTTTTTTTATAAGTGATTGTGTCATTATTTCTAAAAGCAACACAAAAAACTTCACACAGACAAATTCAAATTCAAAGAGACTTTTTTGACTGTACCACTTCATCCTCCCCTGTCCGTTTTGTACACACATTGAGCGCCATCTTGTGCTCACACACAGTCATTCAGTAATTGCAAACACCAAAAACGAGTGAAACCAGACCTGTTACATAGTTGTCTGGACCTACAATGCCTTTTCACGTCAAAACACAACTGCTTAATTAAACCAAACAGATTAAACTCCACACCTTTGCTTTTAACCTGGTGTTCACGTGACGTATAACCTTTAAGCACGGATTGAGAGAGTTATGGGATTAGCGTCTTGTTGTAACACACAGGCCACATTGCTGCCCTATTAAATCATTTTTAATACAGCTTAGGTATTTGACTTTATTTATTAGGACGACCCTGAAAGATTTCAATTAGTGTCAGAGCCAGACAGACAGGCCCCTTTAAGAGCGTGTTGCCAAATCCCTTATCCTTGATTTTTGGTGAAATTATTTTTATTATAAAACAGACGGTTACAACTATTAGTGATTTAAAAATAATGTGCGTAATTCATAACAGTGACTGTTAAATATATATTGTTGTATAAGAGTGACATGGTTTGAGTTTGCTATTCGGAATAAGGTTTTGGGGTAGTTTTGTAACGGAGATCTGGCAACCCTGTCTGTCACTGTCATTGACGAAATTTCCTGGTGCGAGACCTGAGCGTCGCTGTATATCAACAACAAAAAACGGCCAGCAAATGGTTATCCGCGGTTCGTGTGCATTCATAAACTACGGTTTTACTGTAAAATAAATCTGACGGCTCGGGAAAATCTCACGGGTGGATCAGGTCTTCTGCTCGGGCTTTCACCGGGGGATTTCTTAAACGGTCTGGTAGCAGGTGGTAGCCGAGAGGCTCGAGGCTCGGATATTCATGCCTCTCTGTTAATGAAACTGTATTACGGATATCGCACAAGGTGGGTCCCAAAACTTTCAATTTCCTTTTGACAGCGGCGGGTGGGGCGCGTGCTACAATGCATCAGGCTTTTGTTACGTTGTGTCCAACATTGTTGCATGCATAAACGTTTGCGTCCACATATTCATGTTAAAGCACGAATATGCAACAACTGCACGATTGTTTGTAGTTTAACTCGGTCTATTTTACCGCAAAACGATTTCTGAAAGAGCTGGTGATTCATTTGATGTTCGCGTGTATTTATTTGACGTTAATGTGACAACCATTATCATCTCGTAGCACAGCGGGAAGACGAGGTAAGAAAACGTTTATTTCTGAAATATTGTGCAGGCGTAGGCTACAAATATCGTCATTCAACACGAACCTGGTGTTTATACGGCCATGTCTGTGTGGTAATTGCATCGATCAATAAGCTATTTCATAGAGATGAGTGGCTTTTAGGTCAAGGCATCAATCGCCTCTACTGATGGTGCAACTGTGCCAAGCCTGGATGTTTTATTGATGAGATCCAACTCGTTCTCAAGAATACACAGTGAATCTACGAACCTCCTGGATATACAACGGGACCTGTATTGTTTTTGTTATTTAACAGGTGTGAGGCAAAATGGTGCTTAGACCCTTGCTGAATTAACATGCAGTAGATACAGTTGTTAGGGTATGACAATAGAAGTGTGGGTGAATGGGGACGTCAGAGGATGTATTGTGGAGCAGTCATGAGAACTGAGGAGACTGACCGCTGAACTCATTACCCCAGTCATAATAGAGTGAAAGGGAGTCGCCCGTTGGCGTCAGTATAGAGAAAACATTTAGTGTGGACATGGTGTTCAAATGATGTATGATGTAATTGCAGTGTGTATACATAAAGATGTCAATGTATAATGAAACTAATATCTTTCCATGTAATTTTAAATAAAAATTGAAATGTACAATTCAAACTCTACCCACCATGAACATAACCATAGAAGCTGGCATGTGTAAAGTTCCTTTAGTGAAAGTATGGAATGCATACTCGATATATGTGCCACCTCTGCATTTAACCCATCCTAGCGAGTAGTAAACAGACAATCCTGGAGCTGTGGGCAGCTATCCTTACAGCTAGGGTTGCCACCTTTCTGAAATGGAAATAAGGAACGGGGGGGTGGGGGGGTTGCCCGGGTCCGGTGACATGCCCCCACAGAAGATAATTTTTTTTTAAAATAACCCCTGAAATGAAGACTTCTGGTGAAAATGGTGGAAACTAATTAATACATTTAGATAAATATATTTTATACAACTTCTTAGGCCCTAAATATTTAATGAATAGCAAAGTATGCCTAAGTATACAAGACTGAACCACATAGATGTGAAATATAAAGGCTATCATGATCATTTTGCCAACAATGAACCATGGTTTTAATTTAAATTTATAATTCTCCCTCTTCAAAGACCCCACCCCTTTTTAAACCTTGAGCTATCTAACTCCATAATTATTTAATAAGAAACCCATCAGAAATGATTGACACATTATGAGACGGGAGGATGCGGGATACAGGAACAGATGGAGAGCACTGGAGAGATATATATGTGGATTGTTAGGCTAAATCTGTACTATCTCTTTTAATATAATCACTTTCTTATCAACTATATTTGAGTTTTAAAAATCCACATAATTACATACCATATGAGCCTCTGGAGACGACTGACGGACAATGAACCACATTGCTCCATCCTGTGCCCGCAGCCTCTCGCTCCTCTCTTGTGATTATCTCCTCATGCGTGCTGCTTTATATCACACACTCCGCCGTGACAAACAGAAAAAACGCGACGGCATATGGTTCAATTGGCCTTGTATTCATTGTCCCTCATGCATTCCAGCCACGGGTAGTCATTTTCCCATTCAATTCTATATTTTTGTGCTTGTTTCTTTTTCGCCGGCTGCTCGGATGCAGTCATTTTTACATTTCCCGCTGTTGTCACTTGTCGTCATCGTTGCTATGATACGTGACATCACAATGACTGAAACGACCAATGGGCATTCCCTGATGGGGCTGCAACGCTACGCAGATCATAGACAAACAGAGGGAGAAATTACTGCACCGTCAGGTCTTCGTTCATGGCTTACATTATAAGCTATGTGTCTTTCATGTATTTGCACTGAATTAATTTTCATAAAATACGAAACAAACTGCGTTCCGTATCAGTTCAATACGGAACAAGAATTTTATGTGTCAAATACAGGACGATTCCGTATTATACGGAACGGTTGGCAACCCTACTTACAGCATCCAGGGAGCAATTGGGGTTAAGGTCGCAACCTGCTGGCCGTGAGACTCAAACTGGCAACGCTCTGGTTACCAGCCGGACTCTCTAACCACTAGGCTACTACTAGCCCACCACCACGTTACAACTAGCCCACCGCTAGGCTTCGAGTAGTCCGCCGCTAGGCTTCGAGTAGTCCGCCGCTAGGCCACTAGTAGTCCGCCGCTAGGCTACTAGTAGTCCGCCGCTAGGCTACTAGAAGTCCGCCGCTAGGCTACTAGAAGTCCGCCGCTAGGCTAATAGTAGTCCGCCGCTAGGCTAATAGTAGTCCGCCGCTAGGCTACTAGTAGTCCGCAGCTAGACTTTGACTAGCTCCCACCGCTGGGCTACGACTAGCTCCCACCGCTGGGCTGCGACTAGCTCCCACCGCTGGGCTACGACTAGCCCACCACCAGGTTAAAACTAGCCCACCGCTAGGCTTCGAGTAGTCCGCCGCTAGGCCACTAGTAGTCCGCCGCTAGGCTACTAGTAGTCCGCCGCTAGGCTACTAGAAGTCCACCGCTAGGCTAATAGTAGTCCGCCGCTAGGCTACTAGTAGTCCGCAGCTAGACTTTGACTAGCTCCCACCGCTGGGCTACGACTAGCTCCCACCGCAGGGCTGCGACTAGCCCCCACAGCATGGCTGCGACTAGCCCCCAACGCTGGGCTGCGACTAGCCCCCAACGCTGGGCTGCGACTAGCCCCACCACTTGTAGCTCAATGTACAGTTCATGTAGCCCACTGTAAGGTTTTTGTGGCTCAGTGTAAATTTCTTGTAGCTCAATGTGAAGTTCCTGTAGCTCAGTGTAAATGTCTTGTAGCTCAGTGTAAAGTTCCTGTAGCTCAGTGTTAAGTTCTTGTAGCCCTGTTGTGCTGGACATGGTGTTGTTCAACTGATGTATCATGTAATTGTAGTAAGTGTGCATGAAGGTTTGCTCTGTAATAGTGAGAATAATGCCATGACCTTTTTGTTTTTACATATGTTTGCCATAGAATTGAAAAGTAGTTCCTCACTTAACTCAGCGTAAAATTCCTGTAGCACAGTGTAAATTTCATTGAAGTCCATTGTAACGTTTTTTTTTTTTTTTTGCAGACCAATGTAAAGTTTGTTATGGTCTAGGGATGCACCGATACCACTTTTTTGGAATACGAGTACGAGTACTTGCATTTCAGTACTTGCCGATACCAATACCGAGTACTTAATAAAAAACATGATTTAAATTTACAGGTAACAGCTTTAGTCATATAATTTAACAAAAAACTCTGCCTCTTTGGACAACACAAGAGGCCTTAACCCCTTACATGCCGCTCAAACATAGACATTTCTCAGACCGTGGTATCGATTCCAGGTATTGGGGGACTTTTAACGAGTACGAGTACTTTAGAAAATGTGGTATCGAGGCCGATACCAGTATCGGTGCATCCCTATTAAGGTCCATCATAAAGTTCCCATAGCTCAGTGCAAAGTTCTTGTAGTGTAATGTTCCTGTAGCCTATTGTAAAGTACCCCTGTAGCTCAGTTAGATAAACATTGCATTTGCAGCACAAAGGTTGTGGGTTGAAAAAATATATAATTCGAACATACCATAAGTAGCTGAAAGATGAAAGCATCAGCCAAATTCATAAATGTATCTGTAATGAAATTGAATTGGAAAGTAAAGTGAATAAAATAGAAGTGGAATAGAACGATTCATCTTAATTTTACAAGTGGGGCAGCCAGGTCATATGTACAGTAATGGGCATCAAAACCATATTATATTCTGCATAACAAAGGCTTAAGTTTTCAAAAGGTCAAAGATAATTTTCTACAGGTAATACTTCAAAAAAAAAAAAAAACATTGGGATGAACTAAAAACAAAATGTTCCAGGTTCTCAGGAATTGTTGTGCACCTGAACTTTAATGAAGATCAGATGTTTTTTTAACTCCACCCAAAGCTGTTACTGCTATGCTTGTTGGATAGACTGAGAAGTGGGAAAGGTACAGTATGCTCCTACTTGAACAAATTAAACTTGTTCAACAACTATTGAAAAAAATATGATATGTGGCTTATTACTCAACATGCACTTAAGCTGTTAAACAGCTTGCATATTTATAACAGTATTAAAAATAACATCTAAGTTTATTTATGCCAATGCACATGCATGCCACCTCTGAGCAGCATTAAACAAATACATCCTAATGCTAATTCCAGTAGGCCACCTTTTCAGTGTTAATATGGTTTAAATGACATTACAGGATATTTAAAGGTAAAGTTCCCTCCTAGATGGAGAGCATTTAAAGTCCATCATCTTCAAGTCGTACCAAACACAAAGTATATTGTTTTGAGAGCCAAAAAATTTTGCTGAATGTCTAATAGACCGTTGAATGGAGGCATAGATGAATAATAAGAGCTCTGTACATGGTAATGACACATTGTAAGCCTCAAACGGGTTGTTTCCTCTTTCTTATGTAAACTTCGTGCATGCAAAAGACCACTGGAAACAGGCCAATCCCAACATAACACCAACTGTGACGTAACACTCGAGATGTACACCCCAACATTAAATTACACACAATTAATTATAGGGCCCTATCTTGCACCCAGCGCAATTGACTTTGTCAGTGACGCATGTATCATTCGTATTTTGCGCCGGCGCACAGCGGGGTTTTTCCCTCCACAGATGCACGTCAGCAAACTAGGGAATGAACTTGCGCTCCCTGGGCGGTTCAGCGCAAAAAGGAGGCGTGTTGCGGCGCAAACTATCTCTTATGCTATTTTGCAGTTTCAAAAAACAATTGCGCTACTAACCAAAAAAAACTAGTCTAAAGTCAGTGGCGCGTTGCGCGTGGTTCATTATGCTATTTTAAGGGCGCATGCTTGACCATAATGTATAGCGTGCACAACGCGCATACACTTTGCTTATCTAATCTACACAGATGCAACAGTTATTTTTGCAAATCATAAATTGTTACACTTAAAAATATTAATACACGAGATAAGGGGAATCATATTGTGGTGATAGTTTTTATTTATTCTCATGCAAATAACGATTAAAATATTTTCATAACTTTGTTGTGTGTGTATTACGTTTATTTTATGTAAATAATAGTTAAAATGTTTTCATAAGAAACCTTAATGTATATGAACTTGATTTGTAAGAGTACTTTGGGGTTGGACCTTGCTTGCGTTTCTTGGGTCCGATTTCAAAGCCCCCAAACCCTTTCAGCGGTGAGGGTGGACGCAGCGATGTCCTCTGCTGGCTTCAAGTCCTGAGGCAGATCCACCTCCCGTTACACGGCGTGCCCGATTTATGCTGGCGCAACGATGGGGATGCCAGCTGATGAGACAATTGTGGATATTTCCTCTCACGCCTGTTTAACCTACGCTGATTTGGTCGGGTTTCTCCTATCCCCATACAAAACAACTTCTCTGTCTTTGACGTGGGTCTCCTCAGCTGTAAACCGCTCCTGGCGTGCGCCTGGTAAATCCGTCATAATAATAGCAACCCGCCATGGAACTTGCGCCCTAGCGTTTAAAGGGAATGTTGGATAGCGTTCTGATTGGTTTATTTGACGTTACGCCCAAACCACACCTATGAATAATGAACCTACTTCAGACCTCTTATTGATTTGCGCCCGGCGCAAGAGTTATTTCTCACGCCGGGAAAATAGCAACAGCGCCCAAGATCCGCCCACAAACTCACTTGCGCGTTGCGCTTCGCCCTTGCGTTTCAGATTGTTAAAATAGAGCCCATAAAGTTATTAAAATGCTTAAACAAAGTTGTGACTGATATGTTAGCGCTATATGCTAGTAAATGCTATATGCTAGCGTTTAGGCTGAAGTTCTACTATTGATGTTACAGTTACATTTTGCAGGTCCATACTGGAAAAAACACAAACTTACCAGTCAGAAACGTCTATTAACAATCTCAAAATAATTGATTATTCCTCAAATTCTGTATCTTCATTTGATACAGGCTGAAGAATAAGGTTTACACACACAACGAGCTACTGAAAGGAACTGTTCTGTGAAACAGCCAATCAGAGTAGAGCTCAACATTATTATTCATTATGCATTCTTTGGCACCTTTAAAAATAACAAAACATAAGCATGGCTTTTTGATGGATTTTTTCTGTACTGTATCTCCCAAAACCATCAAGATACTTTGCACCACCACATTTAATATTCTGGTGAATGTCCTTCTAAATCAGGTGTTTTCTTACAGAATGTTAGATAAGCTAATTTAATTTTACCATAGACCTGATTTAGATTTACTGTTGTGTTTTGACAGAGCAAGACTTTTTCCATATAAAAAGAACACTCAGACGATGACATGATTCGTTTTTAATATTTAATGTAATGTGTGCTCGTAATTTTTTATAAATGGCACATTCTAATGAGTTTAAACATCATAAATCTGTCAAATCCCGACATTGATGATAAATTTCATCCGCTTGTGCTATTTTCTTCTGCCTTAAGAGAGCTGCAAGAAATGCCTGTTCAATGTCACAAAAGTCCCTTCGCAATTCACAGGATGCCAAATGCAGGCCGCTCAAGAAAGTCTAAAACCTTGGTTCTGTCATTATCATGTAAAGCATGTTGTCCGTGCTTCGGAGGTGAAATGAGAACTCTGGAGGTTTTGAGTGTCTGGGCACGTAAACAGACGCTTTGTTCTCAGGCTTTGTTTGCTGTAGGTCAGCTAACAGTAGGGTATGCAGAGTTTGGAACACCAACACCGAACCCCACTGTGGGTCTTTGATTCCTAGTGAAATTTTTCCAACATATAATCCAGTCACATGTCGCAAAGCTGTGCGAGTGTTTTGGCCTCAGCATTCTCGAAACTTCGCAAAAGAGGTGCACAGACACGTATTGAAGACATTTCCAAAAATGCTGTCCAGAGAATGAGCACAATTGCTTCTAGCCTTCAAATTTGCACATATGTTACACCCGTGTCAGTTTGCATATTAAAGGAAAACACCACTGTTTTCACCTAAAGACTTCATATTAGTATCACACATATACATATTGGTACCACATATCTTTAGGGGAAATTGCCCTAAACTGGAACACTGCCTAAAGTGGGACACCTAAGGTAGTGTCCCCCCAAAATACATAAATGCCATCGCAAAAATAAAAAGTCACATGTGACATGACCTCTCAAATGTGAAGTCATGTATGACGGTGAAGCAATCATTAAATAGGAAGCACATTTTACAGAAGTCTGAAATACAAAAATTGTTTCCCGCATTAGGGGAGTCCAACTTACCTAAATGTTAAATATTAAGACCTTTATAAAGGGTACCTTCTTATTGACAGCATTTATAACTTTATTTTGAGAGTGTGGTGTACATAGACAGATGCTTTCACCATGCGCAAACAAAAGGTTTTAAAAAAGCTCTTTGTAAGCAGCGTTGCAACTATTTGCATTTTCCATGTCCAGATAAGAGAGGCTGATATCTTTATGGATAAAGTCAGCAGTTGGCTTACTAATATTTACCAGGGCGTGTTATGCAAGTGTATTTCTTGAACACGGTGTAATGTCAACACAATGACTTCTTGTCCCCGCAGTGCTGCCTCTCGCCATGTTAAGATAAAGACACAGATCTCTGTGTTGAACATGCTGAAGCGGTTGGATAAGATCAGGTTCAGAGGACCGAAGCGAGATGAGTTCCTGGACCTTGCCGAGTCCCCCAACGCGTCTGACAGCGAATGTAATGACGACGTCCCGGTGAAACAGCGGAGCTCAAGTAAAGATGCAGAGGAACAGCGAGACCCTGTAAGTAACATTGGAAAGCTTTTTAAGATATTTATTATAATCATAGGCATTTTCAAATCATATTATTATTATTAAACACCAATTGCTGTTGTATTATATTTGGTTGCTTAAACCCTATTGTGAAGCTATAATATACAATTAGATCAAATTATATTCTTTACAAATTTAAAAAAAGTTTTTCTTTAAATTATTTTGTACCCATAGGTCAATATAGGGTTGGATAGTATGTACTGTACAGTATATACAGTATTTATTTATTTATTTAGTAATTATCTGCCATTGAATTTACTGTACTTATATAGTATATATTTATATAAAATATATTTAGCTGGAATGCCCTGTAAGTCAGCCAAATATGCAAATGTGGTTAATTTTGAATACATTTTATGTAAAACAAATGTCTACATCAAAGTAAATGTATGTAAAAACAGTTTGACTCTCTAAATAACAACATTAAGCATTAATAAACATATTACTTTATCACAAATTTATCTCACTGCATTGCATCAAGAGGCAGACATCCAAATTTCCCAAATAATTTTAGCCAAAACATCCATTTGTTTCAGTCTGTTTGCGTATAAATGTCAATTTCCTGTTGTTGTAGCTGAAATTACCCTCTGTTATCCACAGAAACTATTTCTTAAGGATAAGAAAGCATAGGAAAAATCTGAAAGGCTTCCTTTGTAAAACTCCGGTAGTTCCTGGAGGGTTCCTTGTGTTCACTGTTGGCCTTTATTGAATGTTTTAGATATTTTTTTTTTTTTAAGGACAATAATAGGCCAGACAGCATGTTTTGTGAAGAAAAATTATGTTCTGAAAGCACTGGCCTCATCCAAACATGCTTTCAAATAAATTTCATTTGTAGCTCATAATTAGATAAGGACAGGAAAGCTAACCTGTGATGTCTCCGCCAGCTGGTTGCCATGGTTACAGCTGCCACACTAGTTTTCCATTGGTGACCAGAGCTGTGCTTTATTCCTTTTTTTCCGGACATCCGAGAAGACGTTGCTATAATATCTACTCTGTCAGTCAGAACAGTTCTTATGTACAATTTCTAATTGACTTTTATTATTCTGACTACAGACCTTAATTTGATGTATTCAGACATTCATTTTGATCTCTATAATTGAGCTGTAACAAGTATTTAATTGCTCTGATGTCCATTGTTGTCTTATGAGTCTTCATGTATTGAAGCTGCGACGGGTTTATAAGATGCAATATGATCTCATAGGAGCCGGGAACTTTTGAATTTCCTCCGCCTAATTTCTCTTACTGGTTGTGTGTAGGCTGGTTCAGGGAATCTCAACATGTCGGCTACCATCCAGGACTACCAGAGGTGTGAAACGGACCGGTTCAATGAAATCAAAGGTCACCTAGAGATAGCCTTACTGGAAAAGCACTTCCTTCGTAAGTACCCAGGAGTAGTTCTCTATGCATTGCTGTTTTATACAATTATGTTGGTTTAGATATTTTACGGTCAAGTCAAATTTGAAGGTTGTGTGTATAACACTGTACGCTTCAAATATTTAAAGGGGCACTCCACTTTTTTGAAAATATGCTAAATATCCTATTTTAGCTCCCCTAGAGTTAAACAGTTGATTTTTACTGTTTGGAATCCATTCAGCTGATCTCCGGGTCTGGCGGTACCACTTTTAGCATAGCTTAGCATAATCCATTGAATCTGATTAGACCATTAGCATTGCGCTCAAAAAAACCCAAAGAGTTTCGATATTTTTCCTATTTAATACTTGACTGTTCTGTAGTTACAAAGTTGTGATTTTCTAGGCCGATATGGCTAGGAACTATACTCTCATTGTGGCGTAATAATCAATAATATTACGCAGCGGCTGAAAGTAATCCCTTAGTAACTTTCAATAGCTTTTGGTTGTAACACCATTTCATCGTAATTTATTAAGAAGTAGGGATCGACCGATATGGATTTTTTTATTAGTGCTGATACCGATTTTTGTTTAATCAGCCTTAGCCGATGACGGATACAGGCTGCCGATTTTCTGGAGCCGATATTTGGAGCCGATACTGCTTTTGCTCACTCAATTTACATCATAAAAATCCCACGATGATGCCAAATGTTACAAGTCTCAATTTAAAAAAGTAACATTTATTGAACTTATACTATATTTAACAAATAGTAAAAACAGGTGAGGGTGCTATGGAACCATGAACTGCACTCTCCACAATGACGAGGAACTATCAGCAAAGGATATTAATTTCTAGCACTTTACTACTACAAATATAGTCACATGGTTTTTATAGTTTTTAGTCACATGACTGCTTGCGGCTTCCAGCACTCTGTCTGTAAATAATGCCGAAATAAATCGGCAAACACAGCAGCCACGCATCGGCTGATGCAGATACACATCAAACTCGCAAAAATCGGCCCGATATATCGGCCGGCTGATATATCGGTTTATCACTATTGAGAAGCTATGCAAATGCTAATTTGCATATGCTAGCATTTGCAAATTAGCATTTGCATATGTAAGCATTTGCAAATTAGCATAGCATTTGCAAATTTTGCATCGTTTTGAAACTCTCTGTTTGTGGTGATCAATGTGGACATTGTGGCGGGGCGCCGTAAATCAATGTATGGGAAACATTGTCGTTTGTAGTTTCTCTTATGTAGCAGAAGAGAAGCAGAGCTATCAGGTGCTGTGCGAGCAAAGTTCACATGCAGAGACGATAACGCTTCAAGTATTACAGTGAATGAGGTCATGTTGGGCAAAACAGATAACACTGGCATCAAAAGTACAATGTACAAATATTGACTTGCATTGTTTTATTCGTTTGATACCATTTGACCTTATCTCCGTCTGGTTAGTAAAACACACTTAAGTGTTTCATTTGAGATGACCTACCCTACTAAAATACCATACCCTACGCATAGTGCACTGTTTAACTGTGTAGTGTGAAGTATATCATTTGTGATGCAACTTTTATCTTATCGCAAAGCATTCTGACTTCGCCTTAGATTTTTTTTATATCAGAATTGTGCATAATGTAGATTATCCCTTACATTTCTGTCCATGTAGGTAGGGCTGGGGCGGTTTGGATTTTTTCTTACCGCGGTCGGTAATCAACAAATTCCCGCGGTTTTGCGGTTTATTGGCAAGACAATTAAATAACCAGTTAAATAACATGCATGATTTATTTATCTTCAATACAAAACATGTGCAAATTACATAAGGAACATGTAAAGTGAATATTATTTCCTTCCACATTTCTTCAATTTCAACATTCAACAACATGAACAATTAATATTATCAGTTTAAAAAAAATGTTAACGCATTGCACGTGTCTAAACGTGCCTACAGACATTTCGCCACCTTCCTATCCTTAATTTATGAATGGCATGTAAATGACGCAAATTATTGCTGCCCTGACGGTCTGGTAAAGTAACCATTTGTATGAGAAATCATTTGTACTGCATATCTGTCCGTGCCTGAGTATAGCTTTGAAGCTGCACGGAGACGCGTGTGTGTGCGCAAGATGACGCGGTCCGTCTCTGTCTCGCGCGCGCCCGGGCAGTCCGCGTCTGTCTCGCGCGCGCCCGGGCAGTCCGCGTCTGTCTCGCGCGCGCCCGGGCAGTCCGCGTCTGTCTCGCGCGCGCCCGGGCAGTCCGCGTCTGTCTCGCGCGCGCCCGGGCAGTCCGCGTCTGTCTCGCGCGCGCCCGGGCAGTCCGCGTCTGTCCTACCATAAACATCTGTCTTTTTTCCACAAACGGAGAAAGACGCAAAAGCAAAACTTTTTGAAATGTGTCCTGCTTTAGAAATGGCCACTGTGGTAGGCTAGATGAAAAAGAAACAATCTAACCTCTTTGGATATCAATCCTCGGACTGATCGCGTGCTCTATGTTGCGTGACAATTTAATAATGTATGGAACCTGATTCTGTTGTTGATCTGTTGCGGCTGAATGACAAATTAATATAAAAAATCATATCAGGTTAATGTTCAGTTAACAAGCTGCGGTTGTTAACAAGCTGCGTGTATAACTTCCCCACATATACACACAAGTGCAAGCCAATGTTTCAAGTGTATTTTTTTTTTTTTTTTTTGCGGTTATGACGGTAAGGAGCTCAGACCCGCGGCATGGGTCACGTGACCGCGGTATGGCGGTAATTCGGTTACCGCCCCAGGCCTACATGTAGGTAGCTTTTATATTGTTATTTATGTAAAGTATCATCAAACGTTTGAAAATGTATATACATTGAATATGAATGAATAAAGCCGAGTTTTAATTTGGATGTGCAGGTATACATTCAGGCATTTATTTGTTAGTAAGCTTTAGTGGTGTCAGCCTCTTCCAGCTTTAGTCCTGCAGTGTATCACGGCTTAAGTGGTTCATTGCTCACCGTATCTGTCAGTTTATCACCCTGTGCAGTGGAGTGTGATCGTTCTCATTAGGACTCGTAGGACCTGAGCTGTTCTCACAGTGATAAACCCAGCAAGTATTTAGTTGAACTTGTCTGACCTGTAACAATGTTCATTTAGTGAGGCTTTGAGAGGTAAGGATCGATATGTACAAGCGCACATACTCGTACAACATGCTGGTTTTCTGTATTATGAAAGTTGAGGGGTCCCTGTCTTCAAAATGTTTGGAAACCCCTCGTGTAGAGAACAGTTTAAGTTCTGTGTCTATGAAATTCTGCACCATGAAATAATCTTATTTTACAAAGATTTCTCAATTTATTACATTGGCCTTACCAATACATTCGTTTTGTATTATGAGATTAGGGGTGTCTGGTCTATTTTTAGACTCAGTGTTTGCATTTGCATGTGTGTGCGTGTATACCCTTAAGCACCGCAGTACTGAAGAGCAGTGAAAGGTCATTTTGGGAATCGCCAACTGTTGCTGCCCATAAAAGCAGACTGGGCGTATTAATAGTTTGTTACACAACAGAAACCTCTCTGTTTAGATAACACAATGAATCGTAATGTAGTGTAGAGTATATAAATAGAAAAAGACAATTACTATATCAGCTTTCCATAAGTTTGTCATTCAAAAGCCGGGTGTCCCTCTGTGATATTTTGGCACAAATTCATCTGGCAAACCTTAAACAGAACTATGCAAGGTTTATAATAGTGCGGTCTGTGGTCACCATCATATGTATGTGTTAAAATATTGGATTATAGTATACAAATCCATCCATTACAAACGTGCATATATTTAAATGTGTTAATCAGTTTTGAGAGTTGCCAGGGTACAATAACAAATAGTTAAGACAATCATAAGACATGTTGTGCTTCCTCATATTGCTGTTTTTGGATCATATGATGACCTTTGTGGAATCTACAGCTGTCTTAATATTACAATAGAGTTGTGATAACAGTCACTGTTTCCTTAGCTAAAACAAAATGTCCAAATGTAATACACAATATCAGCATGATCAAAGTCCATTATTTCAAAAAGTTTACTTTTTTATTTCACTTAAAGCGACCTTAAAGTGAGATACATTTAAATAACACAATATAACACAAGATATTAAAGGTGCTGTGTGTAGATTTTAGCGCCATTTAGCAGTGAGTTCACCCCTCGCTTTCTAAACACTTATGGTGCTTTTCCATTGCATAGTATCCCACGGTTTGGGTCAGCTTACTTTTGTGAGCTTTTCCACTGGGTGAAGTACGTAGTACCCAATACTTTTTTTAGTACCACCTTGGTTGGGGTTCCAAGCGACCTGAGCTAATACCAAAATGTGACTCGAAAACACCGTAGATCACTGACTGGTCTGAGAGAATCGTCCCTACCAGCGTCATCGCTATAATGTAAAAGATTAGCTTTACCTTCATGCTAGCTTGCGCTGTCTAGAGCAAACATGTGTTGTCATCTGTGCTCTGCCATCCCAAACTCCCTTTTAGCGATGAAAAACATCCAAAGGTTGTAAATCAGGAACACCATACCATTTTTCCAGCCTTGCAGTTTGGGGCGACACATTCGCGACGCGCACGTTTGCATATATGCTTAAATGCAACTTAAATGAGGCTTAGCGGAGCGCGTTGACTAACGAAATGGGTGTTTGTACAAAAACTGTCATGTGAGACAGAGGTAGTAATAAACTATTTATTAGATGTGCAATCTATTTATTAGATGTGTATTTATTAGATTTATTAGATGTGCAAACATCTATTTGTGGTGGTCAATTTAAATTTTGTGGCGGACTGAGAAATAAATAAAAGTATTGGAATGTATAACAACGCTCTCAGTTGTATGATGTCACAGCAGTAGGCAGCGCAAATATAACGACACGCTTATAATCCCTCCCACTGCAAAGTGATACTAAACTCGATGGAAAAGCTAACCAAGCCAAAGTGAGGTGAGCTGAACCGACCTTACCCAAACCAAACTGTGGGGTACTTTTCGATGGAAAAGCGCCAATAGTGAAGCTATGGTAGCTGCCAGAGGACAAACATGCCGTCATCTGAGATAACATAGTAACAACTAAAGCAGTTTGTCCATTTAGGGCTACTGTAGAAATATGGCGGCACATAATGGCGACTTCCATGTAAGGGGGCCAGCGGTGTATGTAGATAAAAACGGCTCGGTCTAAGCTTATAAAAACAACACAGTTCATTATATAAGGTCTTTATACACCACTGATAATATAGTTATGTATATTATAATGCATTTCTGTCAAGAAATATTCACACACTGCACCTTTAAGCCTACCCTTAAGAAAAATAATACAGTATTCTATATTATTTACTGTAGTAAATTGTAATATTTTATAGCTTATTGTAGTAATTATATTGTAGCACACTATAGTGTTCATTAGTATTACCTATAGACGGTTTCATCGGACGCACGTGCGGTGACGCGATACGCTTCTGGTCCGACATTTACTTCCGATTTCAGTTTTTTTAATGGTCTGACTAGTTGCTAAACTGAACTCTTGAACAAATACCTCTTCGAAAATCACAAACGTTTTGGTTTCCTAGGTAATCTACGTGTTGTTTATTTTGCTTGTTATATAAATACAGTAAACTACTTCAAAAGGACTTTGTTATTATTTATTCTTAGCGGAGTTTACCGGAAGTTACGTGTTGACCACGAAATCCGCGTGTTTATGTTGTTACTGCTGAAACCATCTGTAGTAAATTAATAAACTCTAGGAAATACTACAGGAAACTACTGTAAAGCATTAAAGCAAGGTTCAAAAACTTTATACCCTAAAAAATCCCTGAAAATGTTTATATTAGACCCAACAGTGAGTTAAAACAACCCAGCATTTTGGGTTGATAGTTTCCAGTGGAAATATTTCTGTATAGATAAAAGCAACTCCATGAGGAAAATATCAGAGAGTTTTAATTACATAAATGGTTATTATAAACATGGTTTTAGCCTCTATGATTGTGTTGATCTTCTGCTTGGCAAAGACATTTAATGCTGATGGACCATTAGTTGCCATATTAGTTCTGCATTAGGACGTTCTCCAGTCACTTAAAATGGACAGCCTGACAGCACTTTTCTTACATGATAACCACAACAAATATGTTGTTTTCAAGCCATAATGTTGCTTAGATATATATCTGCATATTATAAGTACTTAGACAATGTTTGAATCACTAAGTAATATGCTTGAGTATTTTATAAGCAATTATTTCTGTTTACTTTACACAATAAGGAACAAAACAAAATTCCAAATTCCCGATTTTCGAGTTATTGGTAAGAAATTACACAATTTCTTACCAATAACTACCAATAAAGTAGACCAAGTTCCCTGCTGAAAAAAACAAAGAAACCATCACAGAAATTCTAGAGGTTTCCATTAAAATATCATTAGGAACCATTAGCGTTTACCATAAAACTAGGGCTGCATAACAGTTAATGGCAACTAATCGTTTGCAGAATAAAAGTCTTTGTTTACATCATGTATGTGTGTACTCTGTATAATAATTATATATTTAAACCAGCACAAAATTCCTTTTGAATTTTGTTTTTGGGACATATTCCAGTAGAGTCCCATCAGTAGAACCCAACACATACCAGTAGAGACATTACAACCAATAAAATTCCCATTAAATCCAATATTGTTTCTATCATTTTTATTTAGCAGGGTTTATTGTGACTAGTGACTCTTTAATGTTGCTTTGTTGTACAGACACACTTGTTTGACGGTTGACATGGTTGACTTAAGGGTTCTTGGTTTACAGTTAGTTAACCTTAGGAATTGAGTAGCAATTGAGTCTAGTGTCTCATTTTACCATGAGACAAAAATGCTATATCTTTTATAAGACACAACATGTTACTGGCATTGCAAAGGTTAATCTACTGGCTACTGCTTACTACGGTGCATAAAAAACACAAATCTAAATCCAGCAAACTTGCAAAAGTATTATTCATGTAAAGCTAAAGTTCACCTGACGTTACCTGTAATAGGAGATTTAATTTTCTGATGAATAATGCAATAAAGACTACAAAGATTTAAATTTTCTACCTAATCTATGGGTATGCTTGACATTCTGACCTGGCCAAAAGGTGAAGAATAGCATCATGGGATAGAAGATTAAATTAGGCTATAAATATTAATATCACTTTGAGTTTTTAACATTGTGAAGCACCTCATACAGTCCCTCTTGTTCAGTGTGTTGTAATGGTCTCTGGGGTCTGCCCTGATCATCTTGATTCATGCCTCCTTTTTATCACACCTGCCCTTGAGTCTGCAGCGGGGAGGTCTTCATCACAACTGTAGCGCCACTGTGGGAGGCGCAGGATCTGATGAATTATAGATGACGATGGGCTTGTGTTCCAGGGTAACCTTGAGGCACGTTTTGTGTGGAACAGAAGGCAGGTGGAAAAACATGAATGGTGTATTGTTGTACTGTATGAGAGTACAGAGACAAAATGTTTTATGCAAACATGGTAGGCTTTCTAGGGGTTTGTTAAAACTGTAAAAATATTGTTCATTTTACAACATAAACGGCAGATTGTCTCTGAAAGCAGTGTGTGAGGAGCTACATGTTTGTCTGGTTTGAGAGTCAGAAAGTTCTCTGTGCCTCGTGTCCTACATTTGTTCCTCTGCTGAACGTCCTGTCCTTCTGTATGAGAGTTCTTAATTTAGTGTCTTCTGCGAGAAGGTGCGGTTTGGTGTCTTCTGCGAGATGACTCTGTTTAGTCTCTTCTGTGAGAGGGAGCGGTAAGGTATCTTCCGTGAGCCAGCACGGTTCAGTGTCTTGCGCAAGAAAGCGTGGTTCGGTGTCTTGTCCTGTTTAGTCTCTTTTGCGAGATGACTTGTTTAAGTGTCTTCTGCGAAAGGGAGTGGTTAGGTTTTCTTCCGCGAGAGGGAGCCGTTAGGTGTCTTCCGCGAGAGGGAGCCGTTAGGTGTCTTCCGCGAGAGGGAGCCGTTAGGTGTCTTCCGCGAGAGGGAGCCGTTAGGTGTCTTCCGCGAGAGGGAGCCGTTAGGTGTCTTCCGCGAGAGGGAGCCGTTAGGTGTCTTCCGCGAGAGGGAGCCGTTAGGTGTCTTCCGCGAGAGGGAGCCGTTAGGTGTCTTCCGCGAGAGGGAGCCGTTAGGTGTCTTCCGCGAGAGGGAGCCGTTAGGTGTCTTCCGCGAGAGGGAGCCGTTAGGTGTCTTCCGCGAGAGGGAGCCGTTAGGTGTATTGTGCGAAATGCCGCGGTTAGGTGTCTACTGCGAGAGGGTTCGGTTCAGTTTCTTCCGCGAGGTGACTCGGTTTTGTGTGATTTGAGATTTATATGCTGGAGCAAGTGTTTTGTCATGTTACTTGTACAGTAGCTTTTGCAAGATATAATTTTTGTATGTGCATGCTCACTTTTATGCATATAGGCTTATAAACAGTATAATGTATACATTTTGAAATGTAAAAATGTAAACGAGGATCAGATATATATTTCTTAACAAACATGCCTTTTCATAGGCGCCGATTTCTTTTCCGACGGTGGGTGCTCGTCATAATGTCAAGCAATGCTTAGGTTACTTAGCAACGACAGACGCTTTGGAGCCCCCAAATGCTTTGAAGAGGAGGAATACGCTGCGTCACGTGTTCCGCGTGGTTTTAGACATGAAATGTGAAGCAAATGTTAAGAAATTGAGCATGAGCTTTGCCATTTCAGTGGGTGCTCGAGTCGAGCACCCGAGCACCCAAAGGATCGGCACCTATGTGCGTGTTTATTTTATCACTTTCATCCGTGAAACGACACACGGTTCAAGTGAGGAACCTTTTTGGTTCAGCCGTGCTGAAAACGCGTTCTGATGCTGTACTGGTAACGTAGTGCATATTGATACTTTTTCACAACCTTAACCAAGAGAGAATATCTTACCTCAATGTTCTGCCCCCAAGCCAGCAGGTCATCACTGATATCAGTTTATAGCGCACTAACTCATGCATTCACATGAACTTGAAGATATCTCGCTGGGCAAGACTGCACTTTATATTTTTCATAGTTTGTGATGTGCACACCACCGCGGGTCGCACTGTACTGTTTACAGCCCTAGAATCCACACTTTTTCCATTCTTTTAGACATGTTTGGCACGAAGTATAAAAGCTTACCTCAGCAGCGCAAGTGTTTTCTGTGGTAAGCTGCATTAATTTGGTTGCGTGACTGTAAACAGTGGCTCAACGTAATTAATATTCATAGGTAAGACATGGCTGTTTAAAGTGACCGCTCCCAGCACTTTGCCAGTGTATCACATTGGAACTGCTTTTAGAACCGAAACTTAAGAATTATGTGCGGTTCCGGTTCCTTTTAAAAAACAGAACCGTTTCTGAATAAGAACCGGTTCTTGGTTCCCAACTCTACTCTTGCAAGACTATTCAGTTTGGTGTCTTCTGTGAGACCATTCAGTTAAGTGTCTTCTGCAATACGATTTGGTTTAGTGTCTTCTGCAAGAATATTCGGTTTAGTGTCTTCTGCTTTTTATCTACATACACTGCGGGTTCCCTTTCATGGAATTTGCTGTCATGTTTCTAAGAACAAACCGTTTACCATCCCTACGTTGTATCCGACGAAGATGTTTGTCCTGTGTTGGCTACCATATTCGTTTTTAAATTAAGGGTTGAGCTGTTGGTTGCAATTCGCTATCTCACCAATAGATGCTGCTAAAATTTACACATACCTCCTTTAATTAATCAAGATTGGTGATCAAGACTATTGGCCATGTTTAAGCCTTTTTTAACTATTTAAAATGTAAAATTTAGTTTTAAATTGAAGTGTCCGATATCTTTTGACTTTGGTAGATTTTGCAACTGACAAAAAAGGGGAAAGTTAATATTATAATTAATCAGCCTAATGCTGATCATTTCACAATGGACAAATATTGATATATCGCTAGAAAAATATTCGTGGACCAAGAAACTTAAAGCTTGCTAAAAACTACACTGTAAGAAATGATATCTAATCAACATATATTATTATGGTAGGCTACTTTAACTTGACAAATTAAGTTGAACTTTTTTTTAGCTTGTTTTTATAACTTATGTCAAAACTTAAAATAGTAAGTTGAATTGACTTGATTTTTTTACTATGTATATCATTTCCGATTGGTGTGAGGTTTTCTAATTTCTAATTTCAAATTTTTTTTTTTCTGTTTTATGTGCACAGAGGAGGAGCTCCGGAAGCTCAGAGAAGAGACAAACATCGAGATGCTGAAGCAAGAGCTTGAGAAAGAGAAGTCGAAAAGAGTCGATCTTGAGCAAAAAATGAATGACATTCTCAGATCCAGGTATGAGGTGATACTCATTCAAGAAACTAACTTATCCTGTCGCACATGCTGTGTGTATTGAATAAAGATAATCACTTTTGGACTGTTGGAAAAATTATCTTTTGGGGGCAATGTTACCATTATTGTGCAGAGTCCACAAGTGTATTTCTGTAGTGTTGTTTAATTAAACTAATCCACAGTGTTTTCCCTAGTTATAGTGATGATTTTCTTTGCTTTTGGGTGCCTGTGGTAAAAAACTAATATTGGTATGTGTGTTGTTGGTACAGACTAGAAGACTCACCCCCTCCACCTTCAAAGCCACAAGTTACTACTATCAATGGAACAGGTAAAGCTTTTCTTTATTACAAAATCAGCAGCCACTTTAAAGGTCACAGTATTTTACATATTTTACAGAGAAGCTAGGCAAAACCGCATACATACAGGCGATTTGTCTATGATTATGAATGCGATTTTGCCTAGCTTCTCTGTGAAATATGGCTCTGTGTAGTAAATGCCGCTCCATTGAAATCAGGTGATTGCGATTTGCTACTAATCACAAAACCGGCTTTACTGAAGAGATATGCATGAGAATCGCAGGCGATTTATTGCCCACCCCTAGTCCAAACACCTTGTAAAAGAGGATTTTGCATAATAGGTGCCCTTTAATAGAGCATTTGATTGGACAAAAATGTGACACGTGTGTGTCTTTGATTTATTTTGCTGGAAGCCACAACTTCGAGATAAGAAATAACCATTCATAGGTTACTAACCATTTGTTATGTCATTTGGTTTGGTAAAAAAGTATCAGGCAACAGGAAACATGAGTCCCAAAACTTCCATTGAAATCTGCCGTGTGCTTCTTGGATGAAAAGAATTGAATGTATTGTGTATGTGCATTGAAGCATGCTGAGGGATTGTGACACGCACACAAACATATTCTTTCCCTCAGCTGCTCCGAAAATCAGTCGAGGTGCACATGATTCCAGTTTATCCTTCTGCTGCTTGCCTGTTTGAAGCAAGATTTTCTGTTTAACAATCTCTTTCATTTATAGGGAGATATTTCATTTATACGGGCATGTATAATATACACAATACCAAAATGTAACTATTTATTAAGTTATAAATATTTTTTAACTAACAGGTGAAAAACAGAAAGAGACCCTACGCTCTCAGTTGTGGAAATGGCTTTATGAACGCTTTGGGGTTTATATCGAAGATTTCCGCTTTCAGCCTGAAGAGAGCACGGTCGAGACTGAAGAACCATTAAGTGCTAAAAGGTGACTGGGCCAAAAAAGTGTCTCTGAACCTATTAATGTCATAAAAAAACATTTTAGGATTTGGCATACAGTATAGAGCCCGACCGATTTATCGTTTTGCCGATTTTATCGGCCGATATGAGCCTGTCGCAGATATATCTGTATCGGCGTATAAGCCGCAGATATGAAGCCGATATGAACGTTCCTTACAGAAGACATTAAATGCTTTTGAAAGATGTAAGTACTTGTTTGTCCAGCAGAGTGCGCCCTACTGGTTGCTAATGGTGACCCAGGTCACTCACTGTAGTGACACCAGCCACCCCCCTTCACTTCAGTCAGTCCCTCAGTTCAGGTGGAGGCAGCCACGCAGTTTCTTCACAACATTTTACTCCTGATATTAAGACGCGCTTTGGTCAATTGGATTATAAGTGGGCGAGAAAGACACATTCCGGTTTACATTTGGTGTTTTTAATCCGTCTCTTTTGTCCACTTGCGAGTTATTTAAAACGACGCGAGGCGGAGAAAGGACGCGCTTTAACTGACGCGCAGTCTGTGGGAGTACAGCTGCTTGTGCTTTTACTGAACATGCTCATTTCAAAGCAATTGATTAAATAAGCTCGCGCAACTTTACACCCTCGCTAAATTAAAGAGGCGGAGAGCAGACGCTTTAGTTTTATAAAAGTTTAAAGTCCCGGCAGAACACTGTGGGTTCGTGTTATAAAAACGTTGTGCAGTACATTAAACATAAGCCTACATCATTATGTTGTCAGCAAGTCAAGCATTGTCGTCTTAACTGTAAGTTTCTAATTAATTTGTGAAGTACATAACTTATTGTAAAGCTAATAAAAAATGACTTTATAAGTTTCCATTTTCAAAATAAGCCCAATATAACATTATTCTCGTCAAAACTGACAATCATTTAAGTTATATGTATTTTGTTTTGTTTGTGTTTTAAAGTTATTTATAATTAGTCAAGTTTACTGTTTTGTGCACTTATATCAGAATCATTTTGGATAATAAAGTTTATTGTTAACTTGTAAAACACACCTGCCTATATTACATATCTTTGTCACGTCATTTTAAGTGTTTGAGCACCACATTTGTGAGTGATCATTGCAAAAAAAGTATTTATATATAGTATATTCTGTTAATGTATATAGTGTATTATATGTACAGTAGCCTGCTGTAGTATAATATACTGTAGTATATGTGTACTGTACTATAATATACACAAAGAATATCGGCCGATATATCGTTATCGGTGTTTTTTTACTCCCTAATATCTGTATCGGCATCGGCCCAAAAAAATGCGTATCGGTCGGGCTCTAATACAGTACATTGATTTTTTTAGTGTGCATACTTGTGCATATGCCTGCTTTACAGTTCTTAAAGGGACACTCCACTTTTTTGAAAACATAATCATTTTCTAGCTCCCCTAGAGTTAAATATTTAATTTTTTTCCGTTTTGATTCCAAAAGTGGATTCCAAAAAGGTAAAAATCAAATGTTTAACTCTAGGGGAGCTGGAAAATGAGCATATTTTCAAAAAAAGTGGAGTGTCCCTTTAATTTTCATGCTATTTCTGGCTTTATAATTTCACCTTCCTGACAGATCTCATTAAATAATTCATTTTTTCTCCTCTTTGCAGATTAACTGAAAATATGAGACGACTCAGTGAGTGTTTTCTTACTGCAGTCAAACCTTCAAGCAATAACACAAACTTAAACTTAAAGGGATAGTTCATTTACTCACCCCAGTGTTTTTTCAAACCTTATGATGTTCTTTTATCTGTGCAATACCAAAAATAACACTGGTATTTTAAAATATTAGTGACAGACATTTTTAGTCACCATTCACTTTTATTGTGTGGCTGATTGTGTTTATGGTAGAAAATGAATCGTGTGGGTTTGGAAAAACATAAAGGTCCGTAAATGATGACACTTAATTTTTGGGTGACCTGTCCCTTTAAGACTTTTTATTTCACATTTTAACTCCCACTTATCTTTAATCTCACAGATTGTGTTTCAGGTCTGTGTATTGCACGTGTGTTTGTGTGTTTTCAGAACGGGGTGCTAAACCTGTAACTAACTTCATGAGGAACCTTTCTGCTTTATCCAGTTGGCATTCTGTATACACGTCAGCCATCGCCTTTATTGTGAGCCCACAAAAACCCTTTAAACATTATTTGTAATGGTTTACTGTATTTGTCTTGGCAGGCGGTCCAAAATTTGTTTTACACCGTTAATGCAAATTAAAATGTTTCCAAGCTCATTGTTTGTACAGTATGTGGCCAAATATTAAAAAGCCCCACCTCCAAAGTGTTCTTAAAGGTAAAGTGTTTAATTTCATGTTCTGTCAGTCTAATCAAATATGTAGGCACAACTATAGACCATTTTGCAAGATTTAAATAACACTGGTCCAGAAGCACTTCCTGTTTCAGTGTTTTAACACTGAACAAAATATGAATATTAATTAACATAAAATTTTGAACTGAATCAAAATGTAAAATAAATGTGAACTAAAGTGCTTCTGGACCAGTGTTGTTTACATCTTGCAAAATGGTCTATAAGACATTTATAGGCAAATTGTCCTGTTTAACACCAACTTTATTTTTGCCATGTGTTGACGCCATTTTAAACACTTTACCTTTTATAACAAGCAGTTAAACAGTGTCTAGATAACCAATTAACACAAATTATACATCAAAACTGAATTTTTTTTTTGCACTTATTAATTTTTTTTTACGCATTTTTCATACCACAGTTTATTTCTATATGGTGACATTGATTTATGGCCTGAAAATGACCATGCTATTTTTCCATTTTTTCCACAGATCTATATGAATGCTGCCTGGCATGGCTGGGTTATCCCCATGTTTCTATTTTTAGCCATTCTGCGATTGTCCTTGAATTGCCTCATTGCAAAGTATGTCCTAGAAACCTGGTTCAATTCACACTACTTCTTGTGCTACATGAATAAAAATTAGATTTATTTTTAGGGATACACCAATACAGTCTCATGTAGATGCGTATAAATAGCACGAAATGTAAAACTCGTGCAATACATACGCCAAATTCCACTTTGGCGTGCATATGATACGCCAGTCCTTCCCATTCACTTAAACGGTGCATCTTTTTTTGTCGTTTTATTTATTGGTTTCTTCGTTTTTTTCTGTTTTTTAAACCATTTTCGCTTGGGTTTAGGGTTAGATTTTAAATTTGCTTGGTTTCTCCATGTTTTTGTCCATATTTAAGCCATGGTCGCTTGGAGTTGGGGTTAGAGTTGGGGTTTGGGTTAGGATGTCATTTTTATATAACAAAAAGTTGTTCTAACCCTAAACCCAAGCGAAAATGGTAAAAAATAGCAAACAAATTGAGAAACCAATAAATAAAACGACAAAAAAGATGCACCGTTTAAGTGAATGGGAAGGACTGGCGTATCATATGCACGCCAAAGCGGAATTTGGCATATGTATTGCGCGAGTTTTACACTTCGTGCTATTTATACATATCTTCAGGAGACTGGGCTGGATACAAAATTTATGTGCCGATATTTGATTACTTGGAATGACATCTACCGATACTGATGTTAACCGATAGTTTCACTTTATAATAGAAATGCACCGATATATCGGCCAATAATCGGTACACTCTAATGTTGCTGGGTGATTTGGCCAATAATTTAAAAACAGCTGATAGTCATTGCCCATCTATCCTGTCAATTCAAAAGAAAACAGGAAAATGCAATGAATTTTAAGGGTCATTATATGAATAACTAACAACATGAGTCATTAAGTTGAAGCAAGTTAAAGGGATAGTTCACCCAAAAATGAAAAGTCTGTCATCATTTGCTCACTCTCATGTTGTTACAAACCCACATAAATGTCTTTGGTCTGATGAACACAAAGCAAGATATTTGCTTTATTGTAACCAAACCATTCGTGGACCCCATTTACTTCCATAGTAGGAAAAAGAATACTATGGAAGTAAATGGGGTCCACAAACAGTTTGGTAACAAACATTTTTCAAAATATCTTCTTTTGTGTTCATCAGAAATGTTTGCAGGTTTGTAACAACATGAGAGTGAGCAAATGATGACCGAATTTTCATTTTTGGGTAAACTATCCCTTTAATATAACCACCAAGCTATTGGTATCGGTAGATATCAGTTGGAATAATCGGCTATTTGTGGAAAGATTTAATATCTGTGCATCCTTGTTTCAAAATATGTTTTCACCTCTTTTGATTGCAAGAATATAATCTGCCCTGATCATAGGCTGATTTTATACAATCTATAGTGGGAAATTTGCTTTTACATGCCGATACAGATTATAGGCCGATATATCGGTTTATCCATAATAATTATTAAGCCCACAGTTGGCGTCTGCCTGGCATGTTCAGCCACATTTTAACGTTTTGGTGTACACCCCCCAACAGCAGATTCAGCTAATTACCTGGAAAGAACACACACACACAAAACATGATGTATGCATGCACAACACATGATGATTACAACATAAATATATGATTTTATCATTTTAAATCAAATAATTCATACTCAGTGTTTAGAGACTATGCTAAATGTTCTGTACTTTACGATGTTAACCAGGTCTGAATTTTACAGTACGTACTAAACCCTTTGCGTCTATATTTTCAGAGGTTGGAGAATACAATGGAGTATCGTGCCTGAGGTCTCAGAACCAGTGGTAAATATAAGTATTGTTTTAAATAATTGACAGCATTATTTTAAAGCATAGTTTGAGCATTATTTGACGTGACATAAAATGATTTCCATTATTTCACCTTTTTTGTTTTAAGGAACCTCCAAAGGAAGATCTCACAGTCTCAGAGAAGTTTCAATTGGTTCTGGATGTTGCACAGAAAGCACAGGTGAGTTTAATAAAACCTGGTGTACCAGTTGTACACACGTAATGCAAACCAACATAAAATTTAAACGACATGTGCTTTCACAGAATCTGTTTGGAAAGATGTCTGACGTTTTGGAGAAGATCAAAAAGTGAGTATATTATTAGAAATATGTGAACCAGCTTTTATGCAGTGTATATACACTCACCTAAAGGATTATTAGGAACACCTGTTCAATTTCTTATTGATGCAATTATCTAATCAACCAATCACATGGCAGTTGTTCAATGCATAAAGTGGTGTGGTCCTGGTCAAGACAATCTCCTGAACTCCAAACTGAATGTCAGAATGGGAAAGAAAGGTGATTTAAGCAATTTTGAGGGTGGCATGGTTGTTGGTGCCAAACAGGCCGGTCTGAGTATTTCACAATCTGCTCAGTTACTGGGATTTTCACGCACAACCATTTCTAGGGTTTTCAATGGTGTGAAAAGGGAAAAACATCCAGTATGCGGCAGTCCTGTGGGCGAAAATGCCTTGTTGATGCTAGAGGTCAGAGGAGAATGGGCCGACTGATTCAAGCTGATAGAAGAGTAACTTTGACTGAAATAACCACTTGTTACAACCGAGGTATGCAGCAAAGCATTTGTGAAACCACAACACGCACAACCTTGAGGCGAATGGGCTACAACAGCAGAAGACCCCACCGGGCACCACTCATCTCCACTACAAATAAGAAAAAGAGCCTACAATTTGCACGAGCTCACCAAAATTGGACAGTTGAAGACTGGAAAAATGTTGCCTGGTCTGATGAGTCTCGATTTCTGTTGAGACATTCAGAGATGGTAGAGTCAGAATTTGGCGTAAACAGAATGAGAACCTTGTTACCAATGTGCAGGCTGGTGGTGTTATGGTGTGGGGGATGTTTTTCTTGGCACACTTTGGGCCCCTTAGTGCCAATTGGTCATCGTTTAAATGCCACGGCTTACCTGAGCATTGTTTCTGACCATGTCCATCCCTTTATGACCACCATGTACCCATCCTCTGGATAATGCACCATGTCACAAAGCTCAAATCATTTTAAATTTGTTTCTTGAACATGACAATGAGTTCACTGTACTAAAATGGCCCGATTTCAATCCAATAGAGCATCTTTGGGATGTGGAGGAACGGGAGCTTCATGCCTTGGATGTGCATCCCACAAATCTCCATCAACTGTAAGATGCTATAATATCAATATGGGCCAACATTTCGAAAGAATGCTTTCAGCACCTTGTAGAATCAATGCCATGTAGAATTAAGGAAGTTCTGAAGGTGAAATGGGGTCAAACACAGTATTAGTATGGTGTTCCTAATAATCCTTTAGGTGATAATGATTGCCCAGTAATGTCACTTTTTAAATAACCACCATGGAAATTATAATAATTGCTTAATAAATATTATTATAACTTTAATAAATCCTTAAAGAATGTATTTCATTGTGCATAAACAACAGTGACTTTATTGCATTCATGCATGGTTTTTGGTCGAAAATCAGAGGATATTCAGTGTAAAACTATCAAAAGCACGAATCAGAAACCCTGCATTTTAGTAGCACTGCATTGTGTTTGTGTTTCAGCCTGTTCATGTGGGTGCAGCCCGAAATCACTCAGAAACTCTATGTTGGTTTGTGGGTGGCCTTCATCGCTTCCTGTTTCCTGCCATACAAACTCTTGGGCTTTATGATTGGTAAGACTTTCAGTATATAATATGATTACAGCCTGTATGTGAATCTTAAAACGCATGTTCCCTAAATCATTGTTAGGTATCTATGCTGGGATCAAATTCTTCATCATCGATTTCATCTTCAAAAGCTGCCCTAAATTAAGAGACAAATACGACACCCCATACATAGTATGGACAAGTTTACCAACCGACCCACAGCTTAAAGAGCGAAACAACGCCACTCTGAACAGACGGGTGAGTGAAAGTGAACGCACATGACCTCATATATGATTAACTCTTTCCTTTACGAAGAGGAACTTGTGACAATTGATGGCTTCCTCTTTCGTTTGATAAGTGACAGGATTTGTGTCACATGTTTTATTCTGTTATGTTTCCTCTCTCAGCTGTCTGGGTTCGAAAAGGTAGGGACCTAGCGTGGCGTTTGGTTTGACAACCGTGCCTGTGTTTGCCACTAATGGCTGGTCCTGCATATGTGCGTGTATATATATATGTGTGTGTGTTGTTGGGATAAAGCATTAGAAAGTCTGTTGGCAGTTGGACCAAAAACAAGATAATAAATTGCTCACTAAAAACATTTTGCATGTGAACAGAAGTACAAAGATGTTTTTGATCCATCTTCAACAGACAGGGTGAAACTGTAGATATCCTCTGTGTGTGAGTGTGTGTGAAATGCAGGGTTTATATCTGAGATTTTTGGTATTTGCAGTAGTATGTATAGTATAGTAGGCCAAATACAGTATGGCGATCACATCAGAGCAGCCAAGCTTACACATATGTTTGCAACAAATGACACAGTATGGAGACATTTGTTCATAAACAATAATATTTTCGTAGTCATACTGTGCTTTCCCAAATCTATGTGGTGATATTTTTCTCATGCTTACATAAGTGTTTTATGTAGGTGGAAACTCGCTTGGCTTTTCTGGTGTTGCTATTACTGTATGTTTTACTTTTCACAATACATTTTAGATTAGAAATGATCATAATTCCTCTTAAGAAACAGAGAGTGGTGATCAGAAATTGTTTTAATGTGATTTTTATTACATGAGTGCACATGTTTGACTGTAGGATTCAGGTTTTTTCGTTGTATTTTGGGTGGTGGGCTTATAGGCTATATTTTAGTCAATTGTTATCCTGAATCCAGTCAGCAATGTTTTGTAGATGTTTTATTTGCAGATATACTCTTCACTAGGGCTGGACGATATCAAATAGTTGTTTCTAATGGCTTTGGTGCCAATATACAATTATGGGAAACCATAAATATAGAGATTTGCAATCTTCCTTTTCTTGCGCAAAAGGAAAAAAATGATAATTTTAAAAACATTTTATGGAGAAATTTCTTGTTTTGCATTACAGGGATAGTTCACACAAAAATGTAAATTTGCTGTTAATTTTTAAAAGAAAAATTTTCAAAAACATTTTTATGAAAAAAGTTCTGCGACTTTTCCTTTGTTTTGCATTACAGGAATAGTTTACTCAAAAATGAAAATTAGCTGTTTAATTTCATTTCTTCAAAAACATTTCATGGAGAAATTTCTGCAATCCTTTTTTGTTTGGCATTACAGGAATAGTTTACTCAAAAATTGGTTTCATTGCAATATTCAAACGTTTAGCAAGAGATTACCATAAATAAAATCAAATAAATATATACATTAAAATATCAAATGTAGACTCTAAAGGGGCATTCAAATTATAACGATAACTATAAAAAATATAGTTTTGAAAATCGTTTTATATTAAAGACAAAAGCGGAGTTCACACGATAACTATAACGATAAAGATGCAACGGACGATATCGATGGCCGTTTCCCCCCCCCACCTGATGAACGATAAACCATTGCCAATCTAATCTATTGACAGTGAAAAAGCTCAATGCAGAGGTCTGTAACATTATTACCTCAGGTATCCAGCGCTGATGCAGTTGCTGTGAAATTCAGTACGTAATGCTTTTTTCCTACCACACTGACTATGCCAAAAGGTAAGATATTAACTTATTACACAAGCTAGATTCACTGTTTAGACTTACACGAAACGCAGCGTGTTGAGGACATCTGCTGGTTACCCGCTGTGTAAATGCAACAAGAACAGCATATTTACATATTCAGTGACTTGTAAACAATTGCAAAAGTTTTTTATTACAAGAAATATCCAATAAAAGTGAATGTCTTTAAAGGCAAGTATTTGCACGAGTGCCCTGCGCGTGAGCGAATTAGCATAAAGTTAGCGTTTTAATGTGGATGCTAATATAGTTATCATTATAGTTAACGTTATATTTATCGTTTTAATGTGAACAGATCAGCTAATTTGGCCCATCATGCCACGTGAAATAAGGAAAAAGGATAAACGTTATTGACGCAGATGTTCATATTTCTAATTAAACATTTTCTCAATTTTTTTATTTATTTGTGCATTACAAAAATTTAAATTAAATGCAAGAAATTAAATTGAATTTATTTTTATGTACATGCATACTTGAATGTGTATAGCATGTGTCACGAAGCTCAAAAAAGTTGGGTACTACACTGCAAAAAATGATTTTCAAGAAAAAAATCTTTGTATTTTTTTGCTTTGTTTTCCGTAAAAATATCTAAAAATTCTTAAATTAAGATGCTTTTTCTTAATGAGCAAAGCGACCCAAGAAAAAAAGTGATTGAAATTTAAGTGATTTTGTGCATAAAACAAGCTAAAAAATCTGCCAATGGGGTAAGCAAATTTTTCTTTAATTTTTCTTGAATTTAGTGTTTAAGAGAAATGTTTTTTCAACTAAAGATTTTTTTGCTTACCCCATTGGCAGATTTTTTTTGCTTGTTTTATGCACAAAATCACTTAAATTTGATATTTTTGTTTTAAAAACTAGACTTATTTTCTTGGGTCGTTTTGGTCATCAAGAAAAAGCATATTAATTTAAGAATTTTTTGACATTTTTAATGAAAACAAGACCAAAATACTAAGAATTTTTTTCTTGAAAATAATTTTCTTAGTATTTTTGTCTTGTTTTCAGTAAAAATTCTTAAATTAAGATGCTTTTTCTTGATAAGCAAAACGACCCAAAAAAATAAGTCCAAAAATATCAAATTTAAGTGATTTTGTGCATAAAACAAGCAAAAAAATCTGCCAATGGGGTAAGCAAATTTTTCTTGAATTTTTCTTGAATTTAGTGTTTAAGAAAAAAAAAATTTCAACTAAAGATTTTTTTTGCTTACGCCATTGGCAGATTTTTTGCTTGTTTAATGCACAAAATCAATTACATTTGATATTTTTGTTCTAAAAACTAGACTTATTTTCTTAATTTAAGAATTTTTAGATATTTTTACTAAAAACAAGACAAAAATACCAAGATTTTTTTTTTGAAAATCATTTTTTGCAATGTAGGCTAATAATGGAGAAGTCGAGTCAGTAGCACAAAGACAAAAGGAAATTTTTTAATGATTTATTTTTACAACAGTTACCTTTGAAAATAAAACTGCGTTAGTTATGCATAAACAGAGTAATGTTTGCTTATTTATTTTTTAAATATTAGAAAATTATAAATTAGGAGAATCAGGGCAACTTTAATTTTAATATAACACAGCAACATTTACTTTCGGCCCACGGCCCTCAGATCGGGTTTGTTTTTTGGCCCTTGGTACACTCCTAAAAATGAATGTGTTAAAACAACACATGTTGTGTCTAGACACACCTCTGTGTTATTATTGGAACAACACATCTTGTGTTGTCACTTTCATTTATTTGAACACAAAATCAATACGAAATGACACGTAATGTGTTAAATAGTATAACACAAAACAATGTGTAAAAATGTACACATTCTTTTTTCTAGAGTGTAGGAAAAAGTTTGGACACCCCTGCTCTAAATATACGTTAGGATGACATATCAACCCTTAATTTATTTTCACAGATTGCATCATGAAATTAATTAGAATGATGTTTTGGGAATAATTCACAGATACCTGCTGTATCAATAGACATATTTTCAACATGATTTTACTATAGACTGTTTTATCAGACACACGTGCGGTGACGAGAAACGCGTCTGGTCCGAACTTTACTTCCTGTTTCAGTTTTTTTATGGTCTGACAATTTGCTTGAAAAAATACCTCATCGAAAATAACAAATGTTTTGGTTTCCTAGGTAATCTACGTGTTGTTTATTTTGCTTGTTATATAAATAAACTAAGTTTAAAGTACTTTGTTGTTATTTATTCATACCGGAGTTTACTGGACGTTACGCGTTGACCACGAAAGCCGCTTGTTTATGTTGTTACTGCTGAAACTGTCTATATAATAAGACACAAAATATTAGTCATTATTATTATTATTAGTTATAAGTTGCTTCAATTGAGTAAACATCCATATCGAAATATATGCAATATTGCAATTCACAGATAACCCATCAGAGGGCACAAGACACGTGTCAGATTGTATACAACAGGTGTTTTAGTGAAATATTATTGATCATGCTGATGAAGTAGAGGTCTCAGAAACTCATGTATGAAATATGATACATTACAAAGGACTTTACAGGGTTAAAGATATAGGTGACTTTCTTTTCTGCTTTTTTGACTGTCAAAGTACTGGCACCTGTGGTATTGTATTTTTTTTTTAAATCACCAAGCAGCACAGTTTCAGATAAAAATCGGAAGAAAAAAGGGTAAATATTAACAGCAAACTTTCATTTGTGAGTGAACTGCCCCTTTAAGACTAGTGTGTACTTAAATATGTGCTTTTCAGCTAAATAGATTTTTTTTTAGACATTTCATTCGAGTCATCAAATGCAAACTTCACTGTGTGTCTTTTTTATATTAATACATTGTAGTAAAAATATATTAATACTGCTCTCAAAACAATAAAATGTTACACATTTTTTGCTGTATCTTCCAGCCCTGTTCCCTGTGCATGAAAAGGGGTTTCTGCAAATATAAACATTCAGCGATAACATCTGTTCCAACCATATAAAAAAATATTAACAATCATCTGGATAATGCAGCCACGACAACAAAAACTACATTAACAGGCTGTTTAACGCTGGCTTTGAGCTTGCACAAGTCCTCCCTTGCTACTGTTTGGCCTCCAATCCAAAAAACTTAGAAGAGCTCACATGCAGCTTGGTTTCCACTGCTTCTAGGCCTGCACTGGTTTATTAAGTGCTGATCTTGGATCAGTTGTATTCTTTGTATGGTGAGGACTTAAAGGATAGATTACTGATCCTTGATGCAGTTCTCCAAGTTTACTTTCCTGTACTACTCACAAACCGGTTTGCTTGTTACTCTCAGCAGATCCAACCGGTGGTAGCACGCGGTAGTCAAGCAGCCGGAATGCAGTGCGGGATCGGTCGGGAGGAGGAGGGCGGACGGACATACAACACAAAAAGAGGCCCTTTTCATGAAGTCTTCAACTTGTCTGAGAATGAGCGCCCCCTGTCAGGTAGAAGGAGAAACTGCAATCCATACAAAAAGTTTTTTAACGTATTACTTTGAGTACAAATCAATCGTGTGGTTTATTTGCAGTGTGCGAGAACGGATGGCGATGTTGCTTGATCAACAGAGACAGAAAAATGCCGACCGACTACATCCGCAACGGTGTTTTATACGTAACAGAGAAGTATGCATTTCCTATGCAGTAGAATAGCACTCGACTGCTCGTATGGGACGACGTCTTATTAAAATAAATGTCTTGTGGCTTTCAGTTACCTATGTTTCGAGAGCTCCAGCTCCAGGACTGCGTCATCCAAGAAAAACAAAGTCATCAAGCTGCTTGACATCACTGACCTTCAAAAGGTCTGAGCAAATCTTTCCTAATTTATTTTTCTGTTTTGTTATGAACCAGTTCCTAACGGGATGCTTTACTTAACAGTACAAGGTGCTGTCGGTATTGCCTGGATCTGGAATGGGAATCTCCATTACTACACCGTCCACTATAAAGGTATGGTCGGCCACAAAGACATACAAATAAAAAAAAATTTCACTTGAACCAACTGAATTTGTTTATTTTGCAGCCTCTTGTCTTCGGTGCCATGATCCATCGGGACGAGGCCTTCGAAGCCATCCAAACTCAGTACGTGAAGATCATGAATACAACAGCAGCTCCCACAGTCACAAATCCAGAGACGTAGGACACGATCACATAACACAACTTAGTCTATAAATCACCCTTACGTCGATGTAGCACTATCTAACCCCAGCGCGGAGACTTTAGAAGTCTTTCTGACATCTTCAGGATGCAAGTGAAAAGATGGACTTGCAAAGGAGTCAGTTTTTCATATTCTCTTTTAGATAAATTGTGAGTATTAATGGAGGGGTTTTATATATTCTCTCAGACGTACTATAGTCTTACACAAGTGTTTGTCAGAAAGGATCATATTTTATAAGGTTAGTGGTCGTACCTGTTGTGTCCTGTGTACTGTCTAACAGCGAAATACCACTTTAGAAAGGAGCTGGTACTCCTTTGATACGATTGAATAGGCTCTAATGGAGAGATCTGTGCGATTCGTGTGTAGTCAGATCATATAACCAGTCGTCTCGGAGCGTAGTGCAGATTTTTTTGCTTAATTGCATCACCGCTGGCCTTGCGCAAAGAAACGCTGCACTCACTGTAGTGGTGTTGAGAGCTTTTAGATGTGATTTAGAGGAGAAAGACTGACTTAACCTCAATACTTCATGATACCACACGTGTAGGTGGTCAGTAATACTCAGCACAGTAAAGATGCATAGAGTAAAATTTGTCATGTGATATGCATCTTTATCGTGCTATAATATATATATTTCTGTTTTCAGTATTTGTTTTAGTTGCATCATGACATAAGCAACTTCTCTTTTAAAGGGATAGTTCACCCAGAAATGACTTACCTTTATGTTGTTCACTTGTTTGAATCACTTTGTTTGGATATACTGACTTGGATATTGGAAGAAAGTCATACAGGGATGACATGATGATGAGTTATTTTTGGGTGAATGTTCTCTTAAATAAAGCACAAAAATGTCACCGGTCTTATCCATAAAATGAATGCGCACAAAGTGTGGAAGAAGACTGTTTAGACTTAGCAGGGATTTGCTGGTAATGTTATAGGGACACTCCACTTTTTTTGGAAAATATGCTCATTTTCCAGCTCCCCAATGTTAAACATTTGATTTTTACCCAGGGGCAATCTTCAGATCTCTTTGATGAAGCCAATACGGAAGTGATTTAAACTGTAATTCATCGATTGGCCGCTAGAGGTCCCATAGACCTCCATGTTAAAATGCCCAACTTTATAGTAGAAAATATTATGTTTACAGCCTGGTACAAAAAGTGTTTTTGGTCTGTATAGCTAATTTTGCCCTTCATTACAACTGTAAGGGAGGTGAATTTCTTGTAACTCATCCGTTTAAATTATATTAAGCCTTAAAGTTCTGCCTAATTAAGGGCGTGGCCACTTGAGTGACGGTTGAAGAGCCGTCTATAGAGTCGAGCCAGGCTGGCGTGGTTTCAGCAACCAGCCACCTCAGCTTCACCCACGTCCTGCCTCTTTACCCATTTTCGAGTGATGTGCGGTGACGCGCGGCCAAGATGGCGACGGCAGGCAGGGCCTACTTTAAGCTTCAAAAGCGATCTTCAGAAACCTATGGGTGACGTCACGGACACTACGTCCATCTTTTTTACAGTCTATGATTTTTACCATTTTGGAATCCATTCAGCTGATCTCGGGGTCTGGCGGTACCACTCTTAGCATAGCTTAGCATAATCCATTGAATCTGATTAGACCATTAGCATCGCGCTCAAAAATAACCACAAGTTTCAATATTTTTCTTATTTAAAACTAGTGCTGGGCAAAGATTAATCGCGATTAATCGCATACAAAATAAAAGTGATTTTTTGCATAATATATGTGCGTGTACTGTGTCTAATTATTGTGTATATTTAACCACACACACATTCATATATTCATTTCAGAATTGTTTTACTTATATATAATTTTTTTAAATGTATTTTTAATATAGAATATATAAAAATATCAATAAATATATATAAACATGTAAATGTTTCTTAAATACATACATGAATGTGTGTGTATTTATTTATACATAATAATTACACACAGCACATACTCATATATTATGCCAAAAATCACTTTTATTTTGTATGCGATTAATCGCGATTAATCTTTGCCCAGCACTATTTAAAACTTGACTCTTCTGTAGTTACATTGTGTACTAAGACAGACGGAAAATTCAAAGTTGGGATTTTCTAGGCAGATATGGCTAGGAACTATACTCTCATTCTGGCGTAATAATCAAGGACTTTGCTGCTGTAACATGGTCCTCGAAAATAGTCCCCTGCTATTGAATGATAATAAGGGGACTACTTTTGGCTGCTGTGTAAAATCATTGCGCCTCCTGCAGCCATGTTACGGCAGTAAAGTCTTGATTATTATGCCAGAATGAGAGTATAGTTCCTAGCCATATCTGCTTAGAAAATCACAACTTTTAATTTTCAGTCGGTCTTAGTGCACAATGTAACTACAGAAGAGTCAAGTTTTAAATAGGAAAAATATCAAAACTCTTTGGTTATTTTTGAGCACAATGGTAATGGTCTAATCAGATTTAATGGTTTATGCTAAGCTATGCTAAAAGGTTAGCGCCAGACCCGAAGATCAGCTGAATGGATTCCAAAACGGTAAGAATCAAATCTTTAACTGTAGGGGAGCTGGAAAATGAGCATATTTTCAAAAAAAGTGGAGTGTCCCTTAATATTTTTTATTTTATTTTTTATTATTCTCATGTCCTTGTTCCCCAGATGATACAAGTATTCAGCCCCTCATTAAAGGGATATTTTTACCCAAAAATGAAAACTGACATCATTTACTCACCCTTAAGTTGTTCCAAACCTATATAAATGTTGTTCTGTTGAACACAAAGAAAGAAAAAAAACATTTCAAGCAGAAAACAGAAGCACCACTGACTTCCATAGTAGAAAAACAAAATACTATGAAAATCAGCGGTTGCTAATAACGGTTTGATTATAAACATTACTCAAAATATCTTCCTTTGTGTTCAGCAGACAGGCTTGGAACTACTCAAGGATGAGTACATTTTTTGGTGAAGTATCCCTTTAAATGTGTTATGGACACTTACAGGCCTGGTTTCACAGACAGGGCTTAGCTAAAGCCAGCACTAGGCCTTAGTTAAATTAAGACGTTTAAGCATCTTGCCTTAAAAAATACATTACTGGTGTGTATCTCGAGACAAATCAATGGCACTGGTGTATTTTAAGATCTGTTGAGTGAGCTCAAGCATGTGTAGGATAAGCACTAACTAAGCATTGTCTGTGAAATGTCTTATGTTGCAAACCCTGCACCCTATAATAAAACCAGTTCACCTTAGGGAGGCGGTATCACATTGCAATAAGGTTGTATGTGTTAACATTAGTAAATGTATTAGTTAACATAGAGCTATGTAGTTTTTTAGCATTTATTAATGTTAGTTAATGCAAATTGTTCTTGATAGTTCACTGTGCATTAACTACTTTTAAACTTAACAACTTTTGATTTAAAAGATGCATAAGTAAATACCGAAATCTACATAAACTAAGATTATTAAATGCTGTGGATGTATTGTTAGTTCATCTTAGCGAATGCATTTATTAACTCATTCCCCGCCAGTCAGGTTTCACAAAATGCCTTCCAGGAAAATTTTCTTCAAAAAATATATAAATATACAAATATATCAAATGAAAGAACAGACCCTCTGCTTTCAAACAAACAAACAAAATGGGGAAAAAAGTTTCATCTTATCTATATTTTTTTTCTCTGCTTATAAACTCTTAAATATGGGTATTTTTCTTTAAAAATATTTTTTTATCAAAAAGCTGAAATAATTGCATTTTTGTGAAGGAATTTATTAGAGATCAGATTCAGAACAATTATCAAAACATACTTAGGGCCCTATCTTGCACCCAGCGCAATTGACTTTGTCAGTGACGCATGTATCATTCGTATTTTGCATCGGCGCACAGCGGGTTTTTCCCTCCACAGACGCATGTCGGCAAACTAGGGAATGAACTTGCGCTCCCTGGGCGGTTCAGCGCAAAAAAGGAGGCGTGTTCCGGCGCAAACCATCCCTGATGCTATTTTGCAGTTTCAAAAAACAATTGCGCCACTGACCGGAAAAAAAAGTTTAAAGTCAGTGGCGCGTTGCGCGTTGTTCATTATGCTATTTTAAGGGCGCATGCTTGACCATAATGTATAGCGTGCACAACGCGCACACACTTTGTTTATCTAATCTACACAGATGCAACAGTTATTTTTGCAAATCATAAATTGTTACACTAAAAAATATTAATACACGAGATAAGGGGAATCATAGTGGTGAGCATTGTGGTGATAGTTTTTATTTATTGTGTGGCTGCATAAAAAAATTCTCATGCAAATAACGATTAAAATATTTTCATAAGTTTGTTGTGTGGCTGTATTACGTTTATTTTATGTAAATAATAATTAAAATGTTTTCATAAGAAACCTTAATGTATATGAACTTGATTTGTAAGAGTAATTTGGGGTTGGACCTTGCTTGCGTTTCTTGGGTCCGATTTCAAAGCCCCCAAACCCTTTCAGCGGTGCGGGTGGACGCAGCGATGTCCTCTGCTGGCGTCAGGTCCTGAGGCAGATCCCCCTCCGTTACACGGCGTGCTCCAAATTTATGCTGGCAAGCTTGGGATTCCCCCGTCTCCTGACATCATTGTAGCGCTTGGCGCAATGATATGCCAGCTGATGAGACAACTGTGGCTATTTCCTCTCACGCCTGTTTAACCGACGCTGATTTGGGCGGGTTTCTCGTATCCCCATACAAAATAACTTCTCTGTCTTTGACTGCTCTTACAAGAACGTGGGTCTCCTCGGCTGTAAACCGCATCTGGCGTGCGCCTGGTAAATCCGTCATAATAATAGCAACCCGCCATGGAACTTGCGCCCTTGCGTTTAAAGGGAATGTTGAATAGCGTTCTGATTGGTTTATTTGACGTTACGCCCAAACCACACCTATGAATAATGAACCTACTTCAGACCAACCCCTTATTGATTTGCGCCCGGCGCAAGAGTTATTTCTCACGCCGGGAAAATAGCAACAGCGCCCAAGATCCGCCCACAAACTCACTTGCGCGTTGCGCTTTGCACTTGCGTTTCAGATCGTTAAAATAGGGCCCATAGAGTTTAAAATTAGTAAAAAAAAACATTTTGGTTTCATCTTTTTTCATAAAGAAATAAGTGGATTAGTGGATAATTTTGCAGATTAAAATAAAAATTCTTCAGAAAAAACAAGTTTTTTTTATGCAAATGTTTTCTCTTAATTGGTCAATGGCAGGGAAAGAGTTAATGTTAGCACATACAACCTTATTGTAAAGTGTTAGCAAAGAAACAAACGTCTGTATAATCTTTTTTTGTGTGCATTGTACAGGACTTTTAAATACATTGCTTCATGGTTTACGTTTTTTTTTAATGTTTACTATGCAGACCTCATTAGCTCCTTTAGGAATAAAAGCAGGTCTTTTCTTAATTGGGGGATGAGAGAGCAGTTTTCCAACTGACTGGTATGTCATGCATTTTTTAACTTTTTGTCATACTCGTTGATCTTTTAATGTTCATGAATTTCAGATTGTGCTGAATTGCACTGTAGTTTAGTTTTCTTGATTATTTAATCTGCTCCAAAGCCTTGTTATGACGCATCTGCCTTATTCTGCCTAAATCTTTCAAACCATTCGCTTGTTTTTTTTAATGTTTTGAGTCAGTATATGCTTTTTGGGGTACGAAACAGGACTTCATGTATGCTCCTAATTTACTAAGTAGCACTTTTGGGCTAAATAAACATTTCGGCTAGAATTAACACTGCATACATTTATGGTACAGTAGTGCACCCTGGTAAATGGTTGTGGTTATACTTATTTTACTTTTCACATCCTAAAAAATGTATTTTATTAATTAAAGCAGTAGAAAAAAAATGAGCGCTAAGGATTGTAATTTGCCAAATACATCTGCCCCTGAACAGTTGTGTTTACAAAGATATATGTTGATCCCATTTTCTTAAGCTAGTTTGATCCCTGGATTACTAGGGGAATGAAAACTAGCCTTTTTGCCTGTAATAAACATTGTGGGTGCTGGAAAATGGCAGATTTCAACATTGCCTTGCTGAAAACAGAAGACATTTTTGTAACATTTCATTCTTTTAGCATGCATCTAAGTTGCGTTGTTGTTGTTTTTGCCCAACTTTAACTTCTCTGGAAGTCATTGCTTAAAGCATGAAGGGGAGTGAGATGTTTTACGAGTGTGTTTACCCGTTTCAAGTTGATTTATGTTTTACATTGAATTACTGTATGTGCACTTTGGTACAGCCGACTGGTTTTGAATAAATTTTGCAGAAAACAACCACTATAAAATCTTCACAACTGACAATTTTCGAATTTGTTCAGAAATCTGATGTGCAAACTGTGGGGATGTTTGTTCATAAGTTGTTTGTATTTACACTGATGTACCTGTCTTAGACTTCACTGGAGAAGAAATAAACTCTGATGGATTTCTTTGTAACCTTTATTTGCTCTTGCACCCAACCTGAGGATATGCCAAAATCTGACTTGTTTCATGTTTAAGTGCTATAATTGGGTCCCCAGTGCTTCCATCAACCTAAAAAATGTGAAAAAGATCAACCCAGTAACTTAGTTTTGGTAAACCATTCTCTGCAAATTATGTGAAAAAATAGGTCATTGAAATTTGGCTCCCCTTGTGATGTCAGAAAGGGATAATACTGCCCCTTAATCTGCACTATCCAACCACGACACTGCCATTAAGTGCAGAGATCAGTTATTTGCATTTAAAAGGACGCAAATTTTTGCTCACACTTACAAAGTATCAATTTTAACATGTTATAATAAATTATCTATGTGATATTTTAGGCTAAAACTTCACATACGTACAACAAAGATTTATTTTACATCTTAAAAAGTCTTTAAACAACCTCAGCAAACAATTTTGTGTTTGAAAGACGCAGTCCAATCACAGTCGGAACCAAGCACCTTGTAATCACTCTAGACTTTCCTTACATGATGAAATATCACACACCTCATCTTATTTTTGCAAAAATGACATATAACCAAATTCAAGTGCATTTTGGATAGAAGTGGGTTACTCATTGCTTGCAATATTGACTATCGCTTGCTGGGACTAAACAAATAGGCATCCACAAATTGTATTTCTAATATCTTCATCACAATATGAGTTTACACAAAACTATTATATATAGTTTTTAGCTTTGAAGATCTGACTTTGCCATCTCTTACACACATTGGAGAATCACAATTTGAAACCGTTACAAATAAATGTATCATGTTTCACTAGAGGGCACCACATGCAGCTATTTAAAGTCTAGGCAACCATAAGCAGTGTATATGCAGCTAATGCAGGACTTTCAGTTTGTGAAAGATTTTTAGGTTGCAAAGTGTGTAATTATTTATGTTTATCAATGCATCACCAAAAGGTTGCAATATTTTATAACTAGGCTATTAAAAAATACCCTAATGTGGAAAAGTACACCTTTGGGTAACAAGAAATGTAGTACTTTAAAATCAAAAATCTGTTCTAATTTGATTTTGCAAATTAACGCGTGTGTGACTGTACAATACTGAGGTGGCCTACAGTGATCCTGTGGCTCGGTTGATAAAGCATTGAGCACGCTGCAAAAGGTCATGGGTTCACCCCAGGGAATGCACATACTTATAAAATGTATACCTTGAAAGCACTGTAAATCACAAGGTAAAAGTGTCTGCTAAATATATAAATGTAAATGAAGCACATTTGCTATCTGATCGACATTATTTAAATCTAATCAATTGAAGCTGTGGACAAATAGTAACAGGTGTATGCGTTTCCCATACTTTTATTCGGATGTCGGTAGAGATCTATTAATACTGTCTCTGGATCCTGGCAGTCCAGTGGGATAGTCTAGATACAGTTTCAAACGAACCTGAGGGTGAGACATCTGTCTGTCCTACTCCTGTACCAGGAACACTAAGACATTTAGGTGCACATAATGTTCATCCGAGTATGTCAACATACCACCCAGGGGTGTAGTTTCGGGGGAATAGGGTGGAGGTAAGCCCCCTCAATAATGTAATCTAGCAATAAAATCCCCCAGTAACTTTAAAGGAACACGCCCACATTGAGTGATTTGCTCAGAGCACCCGAGAAGCCCCCTGGTGAGGAGCAGAGAGTTCGGTCAGAGCTGTGCTAATCACTACGCCAAAGTAGCAGTGCTTCGCCTTCTGAGAATATAGTTCCCAGTATGTATACTGTTAAAAGATGGCTGTGTCTCATATGACCTTTTTATTTGTACACAGTGTGAATATACAAATCACAACATATCAATAGGAAAATGTTTGCGTTATTTTGTCACTTATTGGGAGCAGTTTGCTAGCTGGAGCCATTCACTTCCATTCTTTGTGCTAAGCTAAGCTAGCGGGAGCTGCGTCAAAGTTACAGCACACACAGCGATGAGAAAGGTATGTATGGACTTATCTAACTCTGGGGATATGTTGGATAAGCTAAATTTCCAAAATGTTGGCGTGTTCCTTTAAATGATCAAACCAAATCTACGCCCTTGATACCTACAACGGTGATTGCCGACCAAGAGGTTACAGAATAAAAAAAATCTGACTTACAAAATAGGTTTTACATCTTTTTAAGAAAGTCTCTAAAACAGGGGTGGGGAACCCTGGTCCTGGAGGGCCACTGTCCCGCAGAGTTTAGTTCCAACCCTAATTAAACAAACCTGAAAAATCTCATTAAAGTTTTCAGGATTACTTGAAAATTTAATTCAGGTGTGTTTGATATGGGTTGGAACTAAACTCTGTAGGACAGTGGCCCTCCAGGCCCCAGGGTTCCCCACTCCTGCTCTAAAATGACCCCCCCCCCCATTTCACTATTATTTATTATGACTCAACTTGTATACTTAAATGTTCTGATTTCTTTGTATGATTAAATATTTGGCTTGATGGCTACATCTGGTGGAAATTTTGTTTCAATAGCCCACTTAGAAATTCCCTTAATGATAAAAATGCTGTCGTGTCAAATACTTATTTTCCCTGCTGTATATGTATACATATATATTATCTTGTTTTCTATTGTTTGATCATCATCATTGTTTTGCTAAGTGAAAGTCTATTGTAGCTTGGTATTAACATGCATGTAAGGCTTACATTCATAACAATAAAGTGTTTAACATTTTACTCTCCAAGTCTTGCTTCCAAAGAACAGTGTCACACAGACTAAAATACGTTAAGACTTAATCAAGAAGTATAAGAGTAAAGCGGAAAGGGACAGCATGCAGAAGATCCCTTTCGACCTTCCGGATCTCCGATCTTAAGTTTCACCCCTTGCGTCACACCTCGTGTCCATCTATCAGCAAAAACATGGTGATCAAATCAACTGACACCCTGCTAAAACTGGTGACCATCAACCCCAAGAACTGGCGCTGCCCCTTGCGGTCGTATCCAATTTCTATGAGGAACCCTTGATCTGCAGTAGCATTAGGTGTCTAAGTCAGCAGCCTCTTAGCATTGGGTCTCACATTATGAACCTGTTGAGCCCCTTTAACAGGTGTCTCTTAGTCTAGTTTCTAACAGATAAAAACATTTCTTCACCTTCAGTTTAGTAATTAGATGTTAATCTATCATTTAGTTCATGGTAGATTGTTCTAATTTTAGATGTAAATGCTAGTAATGCATCAGTGAGTAATAATTGGATGGAGAATCTCTTAGCAGTTATTCACCTCTCAACAACTATTATCACCCTTACATATGACAATGTCAACTCTGGTTAATAGCCCATTAGTTACAATCACTAATATTGTACTGTAGCTATAACTTAGAATTTCATTGTAAATTTTTTCACACAAAATGTTAAAGGTTCGATTACGGGGACATAGTCAAAAAACTTTATATATTGTATAACACTTTGGATTAAAACGTCTGCCAAATGTGACCCAGTCTGTAAAAACTCAGGTAAGTCATAGTTTTTTACATAAAATCATCCTACATAATGTAAAGAAAATATAATCTTGGTGTCTTTAATATGACTAAGTAAGGTCATGTCAAAGATTGAAATCAATGAATGAAATCAAATTTGATGCACCCATCTTACCATTAGATTATGAGACGTTTGGATTTTACAGACAAGGTCACAAATGCATAAACATAAATGCAAACATTTAAGGACAGAGCTATTGATTGTATTTCATTGTTCTTCAAACACAATTTTTTGTTGTTTTCATTTTATTTTGTGTTATGTTATTTCTGTATAAAATTATTATTTCTGTAATTTTTATTTTAGTATATGATGACAACCCTGACATGTTGTTTATGAACAGGACTGTTTATTGCATCACAGGCTGACCTGAGGCAGGACCTTTTGACACCTGGACCCCAGGGCACCATATGATCCTATGATGACCCTGGTCTTTCAAAATGCACAAGCAAAAGGGGTTGTAGACTGGATTTGATGTTGACTAATTAAAAAAAATAAGAAAACAGTGTTGTGTGAGTAGAAAGACTTGTAACAATGCATATAGGTTGTGTTATAAACTACTTATTACTTATAATACTAAATATTTATATTAGATATGCACAATATATCGGCCAATAATCAGTACTGGGCAATAAAAGCTATTTTTTACACTATCAGCAGATAGATTGTTCTAAAAACAGCCAATAGGTCATGGCCAATATATCCCATTAAAGGATTAGTCCATTTTCTTAAAAAAAAAAATCCAGATAATTTACTCACCACCATGTCATCCAAAATGTTGATGTCTTTCTTTTTTCAGTCGAGAAGAAATTATGTTTTTTGAGGAAAACATTCCAGGATTTTTCTCATTTTAATGGACTTTAATGGACCCCAACATTTAACAGTTTTAATGCAGTTTCAAATTGCAGTTTCAAAGGACTCTAAACGATCCCAAATTAGGCATATGGGTCTTATCTAGGGAATACGTCATCCTGTCAAGAGGTCACGGATGATGTATGCGAAACTACGCCCCAGTGTTTACAAGTGTGGAGAAAGAGGACCGTTCCGACGTTGTTGTATGTTGAATGATACTAATTAATGTCTTTGTGTCAGTTTATTGTTTAAAATGGTCCGCAAATGTGCGTTTCATATATGTAACACGTGACCTTTCCACAGCATTACGCAATTACGTGAGGTCGCACCGGCGCGTCACAGGATCGGAGGAAGACAAGAAGTTGTGGTTTAAAAGTGCATATTTTTTATTTTTCTTGTCAAAAATGACAATCGTTTCGCTAGATAAGACCTTTATGCCTTGTTTGGGAAGAGTCCTTTGAAACTGCAATTTTAAACTGCATTTAACTTAAGTGTTGGGGTCCATTAAATGAGAAAAATCCTGGAATGTTTTCCTTAAAAAACATAATTTCTTCTCAATTGAAAAAAGAAAGACATCAACATTTTGGATGACATGGTGGTGAGTAAATTATCTGGATTTCTTTTAAAGCAACACCAAAGAGTTTTTTTTAACTTAAAATAACGTTTCCAAAAAAGTTTCAGTGGTTCATCCACTCAAAACAGGGTGAATGGCACGTTCATATTCACTTTGCAGCCCTCTATCGGCCAAAACCGCACTAAAGAAGTTTCCAACCGTCGGGTAGTGGTCCTGTAGTTCGAGTGAAAACTACAAAAACTTGCTTTACGGCAGACCTACAATCCAATCAGAGCCAGCTATGCTGCAGTATTTACGACAGTGCTAATGAACAATTACGCGTCTAACCTGTAGGGGGAGCAAATAGGAATGACTCTTTAGTGTTGCTTTAAGAAAATGGACTATTCGTTTAATCAAAAGACAACAGGAAAATCCAATAAATTGTTTATAGAAATGTTTTAAGAAACTTAACTAGTTTAATGTTCATTATTAATTAAGCAATATCACTCGAGTAGGAGTGTGATATAGCTCTATATCATCACGGCTGTGATTAGGCCAGAGGCACGAGGCCATAGGCCGAGTAAGAGGGTCTTTTATACAACAGTTCGACGGCACATGTTTGAAAAAACGAAAACTAGATAACAACAACGGAGTTATTTTAAAAGCCTCTTTGTTTGGGAACTACTTTCTTCCGCCACGGATTTAAGGGCGGCCAGAATGACAGGTAACACTTTCGGCTGCTTTGAATCTCATAATAACTCATTGGACGGAAAAGCCGTTTCTTTATCTTACCGTTTCTTGGTCACAAAGTGTAGTTTTAAGATAAGTTCAGTCGAGAATATATATATGTATTATTTTTAAATCTGCAGTCGATTAGTAAAGATAGCGCCTGTTTGAACGTTTGCTTAGTAAGATTCGGTAGTGAGATACAGAGCATGAGCGGACATCAGTGTTCACTCGCCCCGCTGACCACCGCCCTCTCTGGGCTACATCTCTGACAGGGATTCCCTGGCTCTGATATTCGCCTTGTCTGTGTTTGATGGTCAAAATGAGATCAAATCAGCAGTATTTGGTGTCATAATGAAACTATTACTTGTTTTCTTATTCATATTTAGTGTCTTTTGTGTTGTTATTGTTTTGGCGCGATGTAAAAGTTAATAAAACTATACTTATATACTGTTACTATTGCTTTCCCATTTAATCTCATCGCTATACGAGCACTCGATTATTATTAGACTTTGTTCTTATCAGTACTATATAAAACTGTTTTTTATAAGTGTCAGAGAGATGTTTTTGCATGCTGCTTATGAATATATCAGTGGCGATATCTCATAACATGTTTTAATAGTCACGTCTTGATAAATAAATGATCAATGTCCACATTTAAAAGCTGTGGTGCTTACCTGCAGTTCCACTGTGTTTTCGCGTTCTGAGGAGAGACATTGCTCCAGAAAAAAAATATCGTTTACATCCCTCTTTCCAGTGTTAATCGTCCACACGATGTGACAAGACATTACTCCCATTAAGTTTAACGTAAGATCCAAGAGCGCTGATCTTTGACGGAATAATAACTTCCGATTGGGGATTCACAGACTGATTTACGAGCTAGTGAACTAATGAGACACACGGAGAGTGTTTAAAAACAGCGCGTTTGTGTTTGTCCGTGTGTGAGTGCAGTTTTTCCATTCAGAGATGAGCCTGTTTAAAGGACCTCCATTCACTAGGTGGCGGAATGATATGAAAGGTGAAGCGGTTACTGTGCCGTTATCACTACAATATCGCACGCCTCTTAGCCAATCAGATTCGAGAACCAGAAAGAACTGTTGTATAAAGGTCATTATATGACTAAATATTATAAAAAAATGTAATCCTTAGAATTTAATGCAAGTTAATATGACCACCAAACTATCGACAGATATCAGTCTGAATAATGTGTTATCGGTTGAATCACTCATTTATATTGTACTTTATTTTGCTTTCTATACTTTTTAGAACTTTATAACTTCAGTTCTCATTTGCTGTCATAACAACAACACAGACATCCTGCTAAATATATCCGCGGTTTTGAATGGCACAAACAAACTTTTCATTTTAGGGTAATCTATCACTTTAAGCATAAATTTGACCTCTTATGTGACCTCTGAAAACCCTACTAAAGTAATTTTTGTTTTCTACATAAATCATCCTATATAATAATTGAGTTAGGTCGTGTCAAAGATTGAAATCGAATTTTAATCTAAAAAATTATAGAGAGTCTTTAGCCATAGACAGACAGGGTCGCATTTAATATGTGAATGAGTGCGAATCGGTCCTACTACACACACTGGCGTTCTTTAAGGTAGGCTATCACACGCGCTGGATGGTGAAAGTATTAAGCTGTCTGTCTGTCTGTAACACGAGCTGCAAAACTAAACGGAGAAAGAGGGGGGTAAGTTCATCTGAGCTTTATTTAGACACGGAAAAGACTCTCGGGCTCTTATTTACACAAGCACACAGAAGCAGAGGGTAACTTTAATTGACGATTATGAGTTTCACAGATAGCAGTTGCATCTTAAGTCATTTGAAATCGGAGTGCCTGAAAACATGTGAAATTCTATGTGGATGTACAGTTACGCCATTACATTCAGGTGGAATGAGAGCCAGGATCCTATAGGGATACCGGGCTGCCGTTTCGGGTGTGAACGGAATGGCGAAATCTTATCCCGCTGGGATGTTCACTGCCATCTTTTAAGGTGGTACATCACTCACAATCAGCATTTTCCTTTCCAAGGAATCCCTGGCGTTTCCACATCTCATCCTGTTTATCGGGTCTATCTCCAGCAATCACTCTGCGCTTTTGATTGCTCGGAAGTGCTTTGCTGATTTATCAGGCCTATTAATATTCCGTTTTTTTTTTTTAAATAGATGCAATGCCATTAGAAATACAAGGTGGACTACTTACAAGCCACTGCAAAGTCTTCAGAGCAATATCTTATTAGGGAAATTTTGTATATTTTGGAAGAAACATCTAAATATTCCAGATGTGTAAACATTTTTATTACGTTAAATAATGAAAACTAACTTCCAGAAGCTGACAATGTTGGCATGTCAGTTTGACAAACATGGCACATAAGTGTCTGCAGTATGCTAACAAATGACCAGAGGTCTTGACTTTGAGTTGCAGGGCTATTTATCACAACACTACAGGTCTTTAGTATGCCTATATTTACAAACAAGCTTTTAGCAGATGCTTTATTCTGAAGCAACCTGCAGGGCATTTATAGTGAGGCATACATTGCTTTATAATTGAGTGGTGTTTGTAGATTTGAATAGACAAAACTGTAATGGACTGCTTTTGGGCTACTTTCTTGGCATACCCTGATAAGCGGTATAGAATGGATGGATGCATGATCACTTTTCTTCATGGTGCCTTAGTTATATTAATTATATCCTGTTACACCACTGCCTCTGTGGGTGCTCAGATGTCAGTCAAGCCAGCACTTTCAGGGTTCAGTTCAAGAGGTCCATAGCAATACTAAAGGTGTGAGAGTTTGCGGTGTGAAGACTTTTAATTTAATAATAAATAAGAGTAAAATTACTAATTTGAGTGGTAAATAAAATGTTCAAAATTAAGATGCACACTTCCAAAAAATGGTCAGGCTGTTATGGTCAGAAAATGCTTATATTTGACCCAACAATGGGTTAAAACAACCAAGCATTTTAGGTTGAAACAACACAGAAATTTTTTAATTACAACCTAATGGTTCGTCCTGCTTTGATCGCTGGGTTGCAAATAACCCCAAAATATTTTTGTTCTTATACTTTCTGTTGCACAAACCGTTCTTTTAAAAGTTCTTTAAAGAAATTAAAGGTTCTTAAGGAAACCCAATTATTGTTCTTTAATGGCATTGCAAAAACCCTTTAAAACCTTTATTTTATATGCCTTTGTTTAAATAACATAACATTTATTTCATAAATACATTTTATTATTACATTTGGTGTTACTGAATATGAATAAAATACAACATACTATCCTTTCTTCAAATGACAGCTTTAAACCTTTGTGCCACTATATAGGTAGTTCAAGACTCGAGGCAGCTTTAACATGCCAATCAAAGTCAGGGTGGGCTTTACTGTCTCACTCACAGTGACTGTTATATCTGTTTGAGCTGTCTGCGCTTAGCACCATGTCAGAATGACTCCTATACCCTTACAACAATAAACCCGCTTAAAGTTTTAAAGTGTTCAATAGCAACAATAGGGTTTTTTCGCCGTCAGGCTGGAGTTATCGGACCCTAGAAACTGGTGGAGTGGGGGGAAATCGTGGAAGCACAACAAGAACCACGCTCGAGGGGCAAAAATGACCGCGCTGTCCCGAGAGATGAGCCAGGATGAGCCCGCGGAGTCCGCACCACCGTGCCACGAGCTGTGCGATGCGGAGCGCGCGGACCAGGAGTGCGAGAGGGTCACGATTAACATTTCCGGTCTACGGTTCGAAACTCAACTCAAAACACTCGAACGATTCCCAAACACGTTGTTAGGAAACCCGAGCAAAAGGATCCGATTCTTTGATTTAAACAGGAATGAATACTTTTTCGACAGGAACAGACCAAGTTTTGACGCCATCCTGTACTACTACCAATCAGGTGGGAGACTCCGACGACCCATTAACGTGCCGGTGGAAATTTTTTTGGATGAAATCCGATTTTACGAGATAGAAGAGGACGTCGTCCAGCACTTCAAAGAGGACGAGGGTTTGTCGAAAGAAGACGAGCGTCCGATGCCCTCCAATGAGTTTCAGCGTCAGCTCTGGTTGCTTTTTGAGTATCCCGATAGCTCTGGACCAGCCAAAATGATCGCCATCATATCTGTTATGGTCATCCTGATATCCATTATCATCTTTTGCTTGGAAACTTTGCCACAGTTTAGAGAGGACGAGCACGTTTTTAACAACCACATCGCGCTGAACGTAACCATTGAAAGATTCAGCACATTCACGGATCCGTTTTTCATGTTGGAGACCGTGTGCATCATTTGGTTTTCCACTGAACTGCTTGTAAGGTTACTCACATGCCCAAACAAAAACGCTTTTTTCAAAGACATCATGAACACTATAGATATATTAGCGATCATGCCGTATTTTGTAACTTTGGGATTAGACCTCGCCGAGGTTGAGTCCAACAATCAACAAGCCACGTCCATAGCTATTTTACGAGTTGTCCGCTTGGTGCGCGTCTTCAGGATTTTCAAACTTTCGCGGCACTCCAAGGGTCTCCAAATTCTCGGCCAGACCCTGCGTGCAAGCATGCGAGAACTTGGGTTGTTGATATTTTTCCTGCTCATTGGTATTATATTGTTTTCGAGCGCGGCGTACTTTGCCGAAGTGGATGACCCGGAATCATCATTTACGAGCATCCCGGACGCGTTTTGGTGGGCGGTGGTAACCATGACTACTGTTGGATATGGAGACATGTACCCCGTCACTATCGGTGGCAAAATTGTTGGATCGATGTGTGCTATTGCAGGAGTTCTTACCATCGCGCTGCCGGTACCGGTTATCGTGTCCAACTTTAATTACTTTTATCACCGAGAAAAAGACGAAGAGGAGCAGGTGGAGTACACGCACGTGACTTGCGGTCGACCGCCGCTGGCTGAGTGCAATAAGAGCGACAGTAAAACCTCTCTCTTTAAAACAGATAACTCAGATGACGACTCTGTAAATCCATCGACTTACTTAAATTTCAGTCACGTGGATGAATATACGGGAAAGTTCACAGATGTGTAAAAACAAAGTACCATTTATGTAAGTATGAATGATTTCTTTATTTGGTTATTCCTAAAAATACCATAAAAAGTCACTTTGCTGCGTTGCTTGGCAACCGGAAACAGCACTGTAAAAATGCAGCATAATAGTAAAAACAACTTGGTTTGGCATACTATATGTAAATAGTTGACATAACTTATAAAAACTAAGTTAAAGTTGCATAAAAATATATGTTGATTTGACAAAAATGCTGCATTTTTAAAGTGTGTTTTGTTTATTGAACTTATTTATTATAGGCTATGAATGTTACTGTATTCTTATTTGTTATTTTAAATGGGATATTTTAAAATAAATTATTAATATTAAAATTCAAAATAAATATTTATAAAAGATAAAAAAATCAGCAAAACATTTTCACGTGCATTTTATGGGAACATCGAGCGCCACTGTGCGGCTTATTTAGGGATCTGTTTAAAGTACCTAAAACCCATAGTTGTAAACTATTAACTGTCACATTTAGTGATGAGCGCATGTCATTTGTATCATTGTTTTTTTATTTTTTTCAGAATGCAGCAGATGTACGAAGAAACTATTGTGGCATTTTTTTTAAGGTTTCTGTGACTTTTGTAAACGTGTGCATTTAATCATTTTTGTAATATATTGTAATATGTAATTTACACATAATTTGTACATTATTGTAAGCCATGTTTAAGGCTTTTATGCGCTGTAATAGATAATAAGCTCAGCCTTGTGGCTTTTCTATAAACTGTCATAGGGGTTATTCTGCAATTGTTGCATTTGCTCAGGAATTAATGTAATTATTGGATTTAATAAGAAAACGCATGGTCTGATGCTATCTGTTGAGTGGGCTTCTTGTCTTGATAGTGCACAACAATAGAGGTTTTACTTTGGGATATCATGTGACATCAACATTTTGTCTAGTTAACCAGCCCACAAGACAGCTTCAGACCATATGAAAACTTTATTTTTCTAACACCCTATGAAAGTATGAACTGTTAACTTATTTTTGATAAATAAATATATTGTCATTTTCACAGTCAAACTTTGTTTGAAGTTTTGTAGTAGCCTATTTATAGGAAGTGATGCAAAATGATAGATTGCTGATGTGAATAATATATTCAAATGATCAGAAGTACTGTTCTATTATTTAATTGGCCATTGTCAATTTAACAAGCATAGCAGGATGAAAACCATACTTACATAACTGAAATCCTGCTACATAAATAATGTATGTCAGGTGGGAGCTATGACACTTTAAACAGCTCTGATTAATGACTGCTGCTGCATTTTTCTTGACTGAACTATTATCACTGGCAACCAGCAAAGTACACATACGGGGGGAAGTCATTGAACGGCAAATTGAGGAGAGGAAGGGGCTGTCCATTTCTTATTCATGATATTTAGCTGTTAAGAGCTCACTGCATACTCTGCCTGGCTGATGGACATCAGTTCTTGATTTGTGTGCAAAAATGAGAACTGGTCGATTAGATTTTAATGAGGATATAGACTGCCAATCTTTTCCCTCACAAATTATATATTTGGGTTATATGTTTGTTAGATGTTTATATTTATTTAATTTCCCCTGACGGCAGTATATCTGCATTAATAATTACAAAATGATTTCCATTATGGTAACGATTGACGGTGTTTGGGCTCCATCTATTGGTGTATTATAGGACACATCACTGTCCAGACAGAGGAAAATCTATTATTGTTAATGTAATTTAAGGGATGTATTATACCATCCCTAAACACGCAGGCCGAACAGCCAAACACTTTATAAGACAGAAAGACTAGATCAATAGACTAGGGTACATCCTTGATAAATCTGTGTACGAAAATAGAAAGTGTTCCCCCATTAACACAACTTAGGAAAAATAACAATAGTTTTTCACAGTAACCAGGTTCTTTTGTAGTAATCATGGTTTAACTATAGCCTACTAGTCATGTTTTTTTTACCATAAGATACATTTTTTAGTTAGCAAAACTACTGCTGATTTACGTAAAGACAATAAAGTAAAACTACAATAAAGTAATCAATCAAAAATATACGATTATAAAACGAAAATTACTACTTTAAAAAATGCACATCATCAAGGGTTTTCTGCAAAGAGCGCCGTCCATGGTGCTGAAACTACTCCGCGTACACACACCCACATGCTTCTATAAATAATCCAACCCCCACGCGACGCTTTTCTCTGATACACTCTCAAACGACACGCGTGGACATGTGCAACTCATCTGCTGTGGAAAAGTCTCCTCGTCGCAGAAAATCACTTCAGAGAAGTCTTCTCATTATTGTGATTATGGGTTACTGTGGTCAGAGAACAGTTAAAAGTGCCCGGCGAATCAGATACTGCGCCAGTGTTGGCACATAAGTGCTCTCGCGCAATGCGTGGACCAGCACTCACGGCCACACGCGTTAGCACAACCGGTCTGCATTGCGTCGAACCCCTCCCCCATCCCACTCCACGGCTCTCCTACTGTCCTACCCCCTCTCTCTCTTTCTCTCTCTCTCCCATGTGCAATACAGTGCAACAATATGTTGAGCATGTTTAAGGAATTATTCCTTCTCCCTGATCGATTCACCCCCTTTAAGAAGCCTTTCGCCTCTATAGCCCCATGTCAGTGTGTCCGGATAAAACCGACCGCTCGTCATCTTGTCTACTCGTAAGAGGAAAATTTTGCTGATGCAGTGATGTCTGGAAATGGTATGGTTCGCTTTTGCCCCCTTAATGTATCTCCCGCCTGAGCTGAGCTGCAGCATTACTGTTTCTCATGCAGCATAAGCCATTTACGCCGAGGTGCCGCCGCGCGAGCACGAGCGCATGGGAGGACGTTGCGGCTTCGCGTTGTTTTTCATCCTCTCTTTACGATTTTTGTCTTTTAGCACTACTCGTTTATACTGAATGTGACTATTTTTCCAAGAGATGTTTTATTTTATCATAGCATCTTCTGAAGAATGTCTTTAATAAGCACTAAGGATGTGAGGTATATGTGCCGCGTGGACCGCAAGAAAACAGTTAGAGAAAGTACGAAGATGTGAAGATTAATTTGAAAAGAAATTTATACAGCAAAACCCGCATTCCTTCAGTTACGAGGTAAGCATCAAAACTACATCAGTCTTATGTAAAAGTCTATGTGCTTTTTGAACCGTTAGCCTATTTACTCAAACTTATGCCTAAGCATTGTGTTTCCTATTCAAATATGCTAACACTCTTAAAACTAAAGGGTTCTTTGCAGCAATGCCATAGAAGAGCCATTTCTTGTTCTCTTTCAGCAAAACAACAATTTCTTACCTTTTATAGTCTGCAGATCCTTTCACTTAATAGAAGCTTTAGTACAACAAAAAGGTCCTTTAGACCATAAAATAGTTTTTTTTATGAAACCATATAACGAATCTGGAACCTTTATTTCTAAGAGTGTAGCATGTGAATTAAGACTGCATGCATGTTGTGTTTGAGCAAAAGTGACACTGTCCTGTCAAATCTTTTTACGAATAATATAACTAAGTGTAATGATGCAGAATTTGCCCTTAAGGCTGCACGCGTATGCGATTAATGCACAGAACAATAAGTAAATAATAAATAAATAACTACTGTGAACTTGCTGAGCTGGCAAATTTTGCCGCTGTTCGATCCATTTTTCTCTGACTCGGTGACAGAGGCGGCCGTAGCGGATGCAGCTGAGAGGAGCGATGACAACCGCAGTGGGGCCACGCTGAGGAAAGATCAAGTTAAACCCTACCCAGGGATACCCAAGATACATTTGAGAAAGGGAGAAAAGCAGCACCCCTGGGAGGGCGATTGGATGTCTGCTCAATTAAATTAACTGCGATTCCTGCAGAGCTGTGACTTTGACCTGCAGGATGACAGTCGTGGCCGGGGACCACATGGACGAGACTTCTGCCGTGCCGGGGCATCCGCAGGACACGTACCCCCCTGACCATGATGATCACGAATGCTGCGAAAGGGTGGTCATCAATATATCCGGTCTACGCTTTGAGACGCAGCTCAAAACTCTCGCCCAGTTTCCAGAGACTCTGTTAGGTAACCCAAAGAAAAGGATGCGGTATTTCGACCCGTTGAGAAATGAGTATTTCTTTGACAGAAATCGTCCGAGTTTCGATGCCATTCTCTACTTTTATCAGTCCGGGGGGAGGTTAAGAAGGCCGGCGAACGTCCCGTTGGATATGTTCTCGGAGGAGATTAAGTTCTATGAACTTGGCGCAGAGGCGATGGAAAGGTTCCGTGAAGACGAGGGCTTCATCCGCGAGGAAGAGAGGCCTTTACCGGAGAAAGAGTTTCAACGGCAGATATGGCTTCTGTTTGAGCACCCCGAGAGCTCGGGACCGGCCAGAGGAATCGCTATTGTTTCTGTTATGGTCATTTTGATATCCATTGTCATTTTCTGTTTGGAGACCTTACCTGAACTGAAAGCGGACCCGAGGGGACGCGAACAAATCATAGGGAACACCACCTTCTACTTCAAACCAAACATCCTAGCCGATCCCTTCTTCATTATAGAGACCCTCTGTATAATCTGGTTCTCCTTTGAATTGATAGTGCGGTTTCTTGCGTGCCCGAGCAAAGCGGCCTTCTTTAAGAACATGATGAACACCATTGACATCGTGGCCATCATACCCTATTTCATCACACTGGGCACCGAGTTAGCAGAAGATCCTGATGGGAAAGAAGGAAAGGGGGAGCAGGCAACATCGCTGGCCATCCTCAGGGTGATTCGTCTGGTCAGGGTGTTTAGAATCTTTAAGCTCTCCAGGCACTCGAAAGGCCTTCAGATTTTAGGGCAGACCCTAAAAGCCAGTATGCGGGAGCTTGGATTGCTCATTTTCTTTCTCTTCATCGGTGTCATACTGTTCTCCAGCGCTGTCTATTTTGCAGAGGCCGAAGAAAGAGAGTCCCATTTCAGCAGCATCCCAGATGCCTTCTGGTGGGCTGTCGTATCCATGACCACCGTGGGCTACGGGGACATGGTGCCGGTTACCATAGGGGGCAAGATTGTGGGTTCCCTGTGTGCCATCGCCGGCGTGCTGACCATTGCTCTTCCTGTGCCTGTAATCGTATCCAACTTTAACTATTTCTACCACAGGGAAACCGAAGGCGAGGAGCAAGCGCAGCTCCTCACAGTGAGCAATCCTAACCTTGCATCCGATTCCAACTCGAGCCGCCGCAGCTCCTCCACCGTCAGCAAGTCCGAGTACATGGAGATAGACGGAGACATAAACAACAGCATTGACAACTTCAGAGAAGCCAATCTCAGAACTGGAAACTGCACTATCGCTAATCAGAACTGTGTTAACAAAAGTAAGCTGCTAACCGACGTCTAGAGCTCAGAATGCAAGTGTGGGACAGTTGAAGATTCACTCACATACGAATGCTTACCTTACCTCCTCTTGTGTGAGCCCTTGCAATGCGAAAATCTCTACAATGCAGACGAAAGCAAAATAACAGACCAAAACATGATGCAGATCATTCAGTATACAGTTAGTCCAATACATTTTCAAAGAGGATGATGCAAAAAAAAAAAACACACACGCACACCCAGCTAATGTCCGCAGGCATTGAAGGACTCATGACGGCTGCCCCTCGCAGACGACTCTCATGTGATTATAAAACCATCACGCATGGACTGCAGATTACATTTCGGCTGCACGCTGCATTTTGGAAAGATATGCAGAGACATCTGCAGCGTTTGGTGGACGCCTCGTGGATAGGTGGTCTTCGATATCAACTGACCAGCAAAGCACCTTATGAACAAGACGTATCTCCTGCTGGGATGCTACGGAGGCCAAGGTCATCGGCCCATGGACATCCGCATTGCTGCTATTTTCCAGCAGATGCTGTAATTTAGATATCACCAAGTGATCAATTGCCATGCCCTTTAGATATAAGACAGCACAATGCCGAAAGAAGAGCCTCACAGTTAGCATGTTTAGATTATCCTCATTTTGATAGTGGCATGCCTGACGCATTACCTCATGACGATAGGACATTTGCTCCTATTTTGGTTTTCTTCCGTTTTTTTTTTTTCATTTCCATCAGCCTCTCTCTCTCTCTCTCTCTCACCCCTCCATCTCTAACCTTTCATTTGCTGCCATGAAAAGTGCACTAGTGTGTCATGATTTGAGATGTTATTATTTCAATGTATTTAAAAAACTGAATGTTTAACCTTACAGGAAACAGAATCTTAACGATATCATAGCATGTCAAAAGAAACTGCATTATGGCCTAATCGACTAAGGTACTGTGTATCCTAGTATATTTAATGCATGCCATCGGTATAATACAGCTTGTTGCAAATAAGATACCTCATAAGGGTGTCGTCGTTGCGATCAGGGAAACCGAGGGAGTGCGATTCCCGACTTTTTCTGAAATGTGACAAAATATATATGCAAGCCCCAATGCCGGGATGCAAACTTTTCGATCTAAAACGTAGACAAAGACGCAGAAAAATTGCTATCGAGATACTATCGAAATGCATATAATCATACAAAAAGCGCACCTGTTAGAAATGACTTTAACTTAGAGCATGGGCATCCTCTCGAAAAGAAAACAGCAGGCAGTTATAGACTTCATGCTTCCATTTTGCGATCGAATTTAGGACATTATGGATCATTTTCAGATTGCTTCATTTAGCAGGATGCTAAAGAAAACACGCCAGAGTTACTCATATTAGTTGCTAGTGCCTTTAACCCTCTCAGCAACCCGACAGATGAAAAGTGCCTCTGATTGAGTTTTAGGCAGGCAAGCGGACTGTCGTAATGTACGTTGAGGCTGGTCGTTACAGTGTAAACCGAGTGCATTTCATTTTTGCTTTCTTTATTTCATTAACGTGAAACGTCAGGCACAAAATCGCCATTTTCATGCGACGGCCGAGCTTGAATACGAAAACTTTGCAAGACGTTCAAACAAGGGAACGTTTTAGAGTTTCGAATCTGCCTTTGTTCGTGGTTTAATTAAGTTGTGCCATAAATAAAAAGTCTACCTCAGTGAGGTTAACGCACAGCTCACTGCAGAGCAGAATATCACAGCCTGTGAAGTGTGATACGTTAGAAATAATACACTTACAGTACCCCAGAATCAGCCTTTTTTCGAAGCACTTAAAACATATGCTACAATGCAACCACCCCTGACCCTCGCATCGGTAACCATGCTTCCATGCTAAGCACAATCAACAGTTATTTCGGTTTGTTTTTGTCCCTTTTCAAGACAGACATACGTGACGCGAGAGATAACAGCACAGACTTTCCTATACCACAGGGTATGTCATAGTAAATTAGGGTTTATTTGGTTTTTCAAGTGCTAGACTGTGTTAGGCCATCACCCTCCTTGGTGTAGTTATCAATAGGCTACCAGTGCATTACATTACATGTTGGTAAATTTAATGCAGACTTAATTGAATTTATAGACTTAGCGGATGATGTAATGAGTATTGATGGACTAAACATTAATGTGAAAGCACGTGATGATGTTGATGTAAACTGACTGGGCCATTCTGATGGATAGGGCTCCTTCATTTTATATTAAATTGAAAGAATTATTTTTAAAAATTTAGAAACAAATCACTGTTTTAGAAAGTGAAATGAGTGAAGTTAGTCGGGTCATGCGATCTTTATCGATCATTGAGGTGTGATAGGCAAACTGCATTATTTTACCTGTACTACTATATGAGTTTAATAATTTCTTTAGTCAGTTTTGTGCCAATAAGCACTGTTCAGGGTTTTATCCGTCAGTTTTTGTTTATAATTCATACCAGTGCTTGTTTCATTTTTAATGCAAACTGAAATGAATGGGTCGAGTAAACAAAAATCAATGATGTGTCAACCTTGAAACATGCTTTATATTTTTTCTTACGACAACAGCTCAGTAATTTAACTGAATAACGAATTGTGAATTGTTGTTAAACCCTATGGTGCTATGCATAATCTTATATATAAAACAACTGTACCATGAATCAAAGCAATTTCAGGATTTACAGGATTGTCCATAATACATTTTTTTGTCACCATATACCAAGGGCTGTGGCAAATTCTAGAGAAAAATGCGGATTTAAAGCTATTATCTTGCAAGAGGAATGATGATGTGTTTGCAAGTGTATAAATGTACTTTGGATATAACAGAAACGCAAAACATAACAGACATCCAGTTCTCAGAAGTGTTGTCCATCCTTTAAATCAAATTAAGCTTTTAGAAGTTTCTTTAGTTTCTGATCTGAGGTTTATACGCAGTAAATGATGGCTGGATCAGATCAGTTCTGTCTCTGACATGTCAATCTATAACATGCACGTTTGTATCATACATTTGCATTATTAAGAATTTCCTAACAACAACAAAATCAAATTTTATTTTTTAAAAAGCAAAACGTAGAAAATACACTGCAGTTAAGTAAAAACTATACAGTATTACTTCAAGAAAGTGATGTGCCATCATATCCGTTACCCAATGTAAAGGCAGGTTGTCAAAAATTGAGGAATTTTCCCAGGTTGTGGCCTTTTGAAGGATGTTGCAAACATACTTATTTTTCTTCACCTGCGTGGCCTCGTCTAGCTATATTACCATGTTGCGTTCATATGGCACTATAGATAACTGTGCTTTAAAGAACCCATGCCCTCGATAAAACTGCGGTAGACTCACGAATGGGTCCGTAAGACAAGCCATTACAAATATATAGGAAGACTATAGCTTGTTTTATCGATTTCACGAAATAAAATACAATAAATGGCATTAGCATCGAAAACGTACTGTACATTGTACTTTTTTGTAATAACCAAACACCATACCGCCAACCAAAACTCAACAGCAACCTAGCAATTGCAAAAATCTGCATGGTGTATGGAAGACTGCATGTGCTTAGCCTTTCAAAACTGAGGATCAACTATATTCCGGTTGCATCATTTTTAAGCCCTTGCTGTCATTCGTTCCTAAAGCCATCTTCATCATTTATACGACAATGTTATTTATGTTATCTTTTGTTTGGGGACGTTATTTAAACTACGGAGATCAGAATGTATTGAGTTTGTATGCTTGTTTATTTATTTGTGATTTCCTGCTTTCTGGATACTGAATGATAGATATTGCCGATGGAAATTTCATGCTAGTGATGCATTTAAAAACATTTAATTCAGGATCCAGGATTGCCATAATACAGCCAAAATAAAGTGCAGACCATCTCAGCTACAGGGTTATGTTAATGGCTTCATGTAAATGTTTGTTTCATGTACATTTGGTAAAACTCCTCATGTTTCTGTACGTTTTGTGTCTTCATTATCCCAATTTTGCGCTACAATGTTTTAACTTGTCGTACATTGACAACGGCATGGTCTGTGATCTATGCAAGGGTTCTTTTGTTTATTATGTCAGATTTGATTTGATCATACATCTAAATCAATAAATTTTTAATTATCAGCTGTCAGGTGTACGTTACTGGTTTTTGGAGACTTAATTGGTTTTTAGAGATCTATTGCTATAAATATATGTAAATGTTTTAAATGTTTCAGAAATTGTTGTAAATGTCACTTTCCATGGATATAGTATGCTTAAAGGAAAACAACACCTTTTTTCAATATATTACTATGTTCTTACCTCAACTTAGACAAATTAATACATGCCTATCTATATTTAATGCGTGCACTTTATCTTTGCACAGCATTTCGTGAATGTGTTAGCATTTAGCCTAGCCCCATTCATTCCTTAGGATCCAAACAGGGATGAATTTAAAAGCCACCAAACACTTCCACGTTTTTCATATTTAAAGACTGTTACATGAGTAGTTACACGAGTAAGTATGGTGGCACAAAATAAAACGTGGCGTCTGTTTTTAAGCAGATAAAAAATGAGAACTATATTGTATGGCGGAAGAACACTTGGCACAGTAACATCATCAATATATACCGCACTGATATAGTTCTCATTTTTTATCTGCTTCAAAAAATCGCTTATTTGTTTTATTTTGTGCCACCATACTTCCTCGTGTAACTACTCGTGTAATAGTCTTTAAATAGAGAAAACATGGAAGTGTATGGTGGCTTCTAAATGCATCCCTGTTTGGATCCTAAGGAATAAATGGGGCTAAGCTAAATGCTAACGCATTCACGAAGCGCTGTGCAAAGATGAAGTGCACGCATTGAAACAAAATGAGTATGTATTAATTTGTCTAAGTTGAGGTAAGAACAAAGTAAAATATTGAAAAACGGTGGTGTTTTCCTTTAAGTCATCTCTTTCATCCAATGCAACATACAGTGCATTACATTTCATTTCATCAGGACACTGGTCAAAAATGCTCCCTAAAGGGGCGTGCACACCAAAGCTTTTACGCCCGTGGCCGGCGCATGTTTTCAATCGTTTCCAATGAAAGCTCAGCGTTTTTCAAAAAAGCCAGCAGCTGGCAGTTTTCTTCCACGCTAAAAAACGGCGCTCGGCGGTTTTTCCGCGCTGAGTGCCAAGAGTTGAAAAATATTAAACTTTGGGTGAAAAGCTCCTCTCGTCAATGTCAGTTCTCACACGGCCGTCCAATCACAGTGGAGGAGGGGCGGGACATTACCTTAGCTACCATAGTGCTCAGCTGAAAAAAGCTGGCACTCGGCTAAAAACACCTGGCATTCGGCGTCCACCAGGTGTTTTCAGCCCGTTTAAAAGTTTTGGTGTGCACAACCCTTAACTGTCACCGGGGTACTACCGTTTGAAAAAGTCCTGACATGTACCATTTAGATGCAGATATGTACATTTGGTATCATTATGTATCTTGGAGGTACTAATTTGCACTCTTTGGTACCAATATGTACCCTCTGAGGTACTAATATGAATTTAGTAGGTGTATGGTGTATTATTTTAAAGGTACTGCCGCAGTGACAGCTAGGGATCATTTTTTTCTGACAAGTGTATGCGTGTTCCCTGGAAATCGAATCCTTGATCTTTGTGCTGGTATTGCAATGTTCTACCAATTGACCTATAGGTACAGAAGTATTTAATGTCATGTTAAAATGATCATCTAACAAAACATTTAAACACTTACTTTAAACACATCAGCATCTGTATACCTCCCACCCAATGGTGACATAATCATGAACACCTTTGATTATCCTAACAACTATAAATACTGCACAATTGTGAACTTACTGATCATTGAATTTATGGATTCAATAGGGCTGCCTGTGTGGTTAAGTGTGTTGCAACAGAAAGCTCCAAGCTGTCTAGTACACTAAACAAACACAAAAACAAAAGGAAGTGAATTTGCAGTTTACTTAGGAAACAAGATCTGTATCTCTCCGGCTTTCAATCTACCTCACTTCTTAAACAGGCACATTTTATATCCCTTGAGTTGTATTGTGCAGACGTTTAAAACATGATATTAGAGTAGCTTGTGTTTGAAAGTACCTTTGCTCTCTCATCCTCTGCATTGCCCTCTGGAGCTGCAGCATTCGACTGCAGGCTCGGGCTGGGGTGGGGTGAGCTGGCATTCAGCCCAGTGCAGTTCCGGAGGCAGAAAGTCGTACTGGAGAAGGGCAGCAAGCTCTGGGTTCCTCTGCCCCTCAGTCAGTGTGACCGTTGTTTTCACCGATTGCTAATTTTGTAGTTTAATGGTATTGCTGTTGAAGATTTCCTAAGTGGTACAGCATGCATTGATGAAGTTGGAAACTCTGCAATTACCAGTGGCTTCTGTGTAATCTGCCTGCCGTCTGCTACGCCGATTAAAGATTTCACATTGACAAAAACAGACCGCCCTAATGGAGGCCCTAAGTTATTTAGTATGTTATCTGGGGTCAGACAGGGTTGATGGCTTTATTACACACTCCTTAAATTAACATTTAAGGGCATTTTGCTGGGTAATTTAACCGGTGCATTTTTAAGTATTCTATACTATTTAATTACTAAACATTTTATTTGTATTTTTTAAGTTAAAAATTATTTTCCATCTAATGTTAGACTAGAAGTGAATTGCTCCAGCTAGCAAACTGCTCCCAATAAGTGACAAAATAACGCAAACATTTTCCTAGTTGTGCAAATCACTCCCCCCAAGTAGCAGTGCTTCGCCTTCTGAGAATATAGTTCCCAGTATGTATACGGTTAAAAGATGGCTGTGTCTCATATGACCTTGAAATTTGTACACGGTGTGACTATACAAATCACAACACATAAATAGAAAAATGTTTGCGTTATTTTGTCACTTATTGGGAGCAGTTTGCTATGTGGAGCCATTCACTTCCAGTCTTTGTGCTAAGCTAAGCTAGCGGAGGCTGCGTCAGACAGGGTTACAGCAGGCACGGAGATGAGAGAGGTATTTATGGACTTATCTAACGCTGGGGGATATGGTGAAAAAGCTAAATTCCCAAAATGTGGGCGTGTTCGATTAACAACATTAAAAATCTATAGGCTACAATAATACGGTTTTATTTGTTATCATTGGTAAATGCATTAGCTAACTAACAATGAGCAATATAGTTTTACAGCATTTAATAATCTTAGCAGTTTTGGCTTCTCTATAGCCATCTCTGTTTGCACTATAAAATTATTTGCGGATTAAATTTCTGTACTGGCGTTGTGCTTCGTCCCGCTAATATGCGCGGATGAATCTGATATCACTAGCATCAGAGCGGATCTGTCAGAAATGTCGGTTAAAAGTACATCCTACAAGTAATATATCCTAAATAAAATCTGAACAAGTAATATATCTACCACGTTTGTTCTGACTAAGTGAAAAAGTTGATGTTTCAACATAGATGTTTACCTATTCAGAAAAAACGTCACTGTTAATCCCTCAGATGTTGAAAAGCCTGTCTGACGTTGCTTGTTAATTTAGCACGAGCGCTGTCGCGTTCCTTTTTTAACTGTAGACTCTGTGCAGTTTGAGCGTTTACAGATTTTTTTAACAACATAATTCCCCAGATTAAAGAACATAAAAAATGTATATATAATATTAAATTGACATTCCCCAGATGATCGTCGTATAGGCAGGTCATCTTCTTCCTGTTTACGCACGTGACGTAATCAGGCATCAAGACGGATGACTTTTCAAACTTTTCCTGCGAAATTCACATTTCAGCTCAATTTTATAATTTTACCATTGTGAATCGGGCTAAAGTAGGGGAACAGATTTTTTACTTACTCAAAAAATATAATTTTTGGTTCATTTTAACCGGAAAAGCTACGTACTGCGGATTACAATTGTTAGTTAGTTAGTTCGTTAATCCTAATACAATTTTTTTGTGTGTAAGAAAGCATTACATTTTATTTTTTTACAGAATTGAAATTGATATACATTTTTACTTTTTTATGACCAAAAGAACCCTGCACTTGGCAGTAAGCTATGCATTTGTGGCCACATTACATCAAATTAAAAACTTTTTTTACAAATTGAAAACATCACATGAACAGCAATGTTAAAAAATATGTTGATTAAAATAAATTATTAGTAAAGGCTGAAATTAACATTAAAACCAACAATAATAAATGCTGTAGAATTTGTTTGATGTTAACTAATTCATTAAATAATGTTAACATTTACAACCTTATTGCAAAGTGTTAAACATAACATAACAACATAACATAAGAAAGGGGGAGATATAATGTATATTTAATCTAGTAAATGAGTTACAAAAATGATATACCGCAAACTAAATATTAATGATGCATTGATTTATGGTTTCATTTTGAACAGTACTCTCTCACACACAAAAACACAAACGTACAGATGTAAATACTCATAAATCAGATGGAAAGTCAGTCTAATGGGACTTTGCGTTTTCCTTACTCAGCTGTCCTCTGGCACGCTCCCTGCTGCCACTTACGCTCTTAAAGATGGAAAATCGCCCTGCGCCAACTCAACACAATTCCTGCTGTCATGTCATACAACATGTTTCCCTGCATTAGAGAACTCTCATGAGCTCTTGAATAGGTTTAAACAAACATTTGAATGCATGGATGGTAAAGCAGATGGTGTCCATCTTGCATGTTTCATATCATATGTTGTGATTAACTGATAAAGCATTTTTCCCTTCTCTGTGCTGTGCTGCTTGAAATCAGATGGTCACCCTGGACTGAGTAATGCGGATTTTAATGCGTGCATCAATCTAGTCATCCATTCATTCAGGCTGTGCCTCTCCTTTGGCTCACTTTATGGCTTTCTTCCTCTTTGCATTATCTCTATAATGCTGCCGTCAGCTGTGTTTAATAATTTAAGGTATGTCCATCCCTCCATCTTACAGTACAGTATGTAAACTATGCACATTGTTCTTTGTCAAACCAAGGCCGGAAAGTTAATGCCACTCTATGGATGGATAATAGCCTTGTTCACATGGTTGCTATAAGCATTTTGGAACATTAAAGCTTTGGGAGAAAAGAGCAAGCAGGATAACTGCAGCTTGTTATACAGTGACATAAAACCTCGTGGCACCCGTACAAGACATGTATGATTAATACATAGCAATTTTTCTGTCAATGCTTTTATTAGATTGCAGTGTTTGAGCATTGGTTGACCTCACTGTTCCCAGAATACAGATCTCTTCTTACAGCTGTGTCAGCCTGCTGCAATGTGGATGGGAGACTTTGAATCATCATCTATCACCATATATATATAGAGTACAGCTGAGGCCGCCCTTTATGTCCCATTAAACCCAGTTTGTGAAAAACATCTTTTTATTGGTAATGTGTTATATCAGTTCACGAAACCTCAGTGTTATTCATTGTTACAGTAAGTCTGATGATACATGTAAGGTGATGCTAAGTGACTACACTGTTAGAAAAATTGTTAAAATATGTTTCCCAGATATCATCGGGGCGGTACCCTTTCAAAACGTACAGCTTTGGACCTAAAGAGTTCATATTAGTACCTCAGAGGTACATATTGTTACCAAACGTATACGAATTAGGACCTTTTTAAGGGGTACTGCCCCAGTGACAGCAAGGGTACGCATTTTGATAATTTTTTTCTGACAGTGTAGTCAAACAGTTGGGCAACATTTCTTTGGCTTTTTGATGTAGTATTATTGTTTTTATAATATACAAATATTTAAAGGGACACTCCACTTTTTTATGAAATATGCTCATTTTCCTCCAGCTCCCCTAGAGTTAAACATTTGATTTTTATCTTTTTGGAATCCATTCAGCCGATCTCCGAGTCTGGCGCTACCACTTTTAGCATAGCTTAGCACAGTGGTTCTCAAACTTTTTCAGCGTGCGGCCCCCATTGAATACGGTGCATCCTTTCGTGGGCCCCAAAGAAAATGTATGGCATAAAACATTGTAAAACTTAACAGTTTAATTGAACAAAACATATTAAGTTATTCACTGTGCTATTGGTTACTAGCAGTATGTTTCTGAGATTTAAGTACACAGAATTTATGATAAATTAATTTATTTTATAAAATCCGGGGCCCCCCTGGCACCATCTCAGGGCCCCCCTAGGGTCCACGTAGCCTGGCTCCGCCCTCCTATGTTCTTCCGCTTAATTTTCATTTCGCTTCAGAACAACGTCTGGGACTGCTGTGTAGAGTTTCGTTTTCTCCGGCAAAAATCTGCAGGTCCAATCAGCGAACAGCGGGGAGTGGCTAAGAACGCAGACGTTGAGGTCTTGCGCCAGACTGAGTGACATATGTCAAGACCAAACGTTAGCGATTGGTTATGGCAGATTCAGAGTGACTCTGGGCAGATCCAATAGTTTTAAACTTTAACAGAGGACCCTCATTAATGGAAGTAACACTTTGCAATGGAGCGTGGCCAGACTCTCTGTACAAATGAAATGAATGTACGAGAGTCTGGTTGCACCAGGCTAGGGGCCACGGCCCCCAGTTTGAGAACCACTGGCTCCATTGAATCTGATTAGACCATTAGCATTGCGCAAAAAATACATTGCTGCAGGAGGCGCAATGATATTACGCAGCAGCCAAAAATAGTCCCTTTAGTAACTTTTAATGGCAGGGGACTATTTTCGGGCAGTGCGTAATATCATTGCGCCTCCTACAGACATGTTACAGCAGCAAAGTCCTTGATTATTACGCCAGAATGAGAGTATAGTTCCTAGACATATCTGCCTAGAAAATCGCAACTTTTACTTTTCCGTCTGTCTTAGTACACGATGTAACTACAGAAGAGTCAAGTTTTAAATAGGAAAAATATCCAAACTCTTTGGTTATTTTTTAGCATGATGCTAATGGTCTAATCAGATGCAATGGATTATGCTAAGCTATGCTAAAAGTGGTACCACCAGACCCAGAGATCAGCTGAATGGATTCCAAAACTGTAAAAATCAAAAGTTTAGCTGGAAAATGAGCATATTTTCAAAAAAAAGTGTATTGTCCTTTTAAGAGACGTAGCATTACATTTTAGGATATAACGCAGTGCATTTAAAAAGAACTAAAATGTTTTCTATAAGATTATGAACTCCAAAACTATTGTATTTTTGAAAAGAAATTGAAATTAAAACTGTAGAGACAGGTCAAAGAGTTGTTGCTGACAATGATTAATATCGATATGACTTTTGTCTGTCATTCAGGTAATTTCCTTCACTCTCAGGTTTGGTGAAACCCCTCCCCTATAGATCACATGATCTGCATGCTCAGTTTCTGACATTGATGGAAGTATGAAAGTCATTGAGTTGATAAGCATCACATCATCAACTTTACCTTTCAGCTGAATGACAGTCTACACTTTATAAATGCTGTCAAAGCACTTCATCTATAAGAACGGATCATTTATTCTTCTTTTGAGAAATGTTGGTATTTTATCATTACATCAGAAAATCACATAAAAATGTTTCCTCAGTTATTGCATAAAATAAACTGTCTTCATATGTTACTGAGATTTATATATGCTTCTCCTTTGCTTCAAAATTTGAAGAAGACAAGCTAGGCACAGCATGAAGAGTTGTCTCTCTCTCTCTCTCTCTCTCTCTCTCTCTCTCTCTCTCTCTCTCTCTCTCTCTCTTGTCTTTCGGTCTCTCACTTTCTCCCACTCACCATCATTCTCTCAAAAGCAGTCAAGGACAGTTAGGTCAGTAAGGCTCAGCAGCTCCCAGCAGGCTTCTGCAGTTCTCTATGAAGCAGAGATTTCAGCAGTTTGCAGCTCCTGCATGAGAGAGAGAGAGAGAGAGAGAGAGAGAGAAAGAGAGAGAGAGAGAGAGAGAGGAGGTGTATATGTAAACTCCTGCAGGAGTGCTGCCTTCTGCAAACAATGTCTCACTTATTTGATATCTGTACTACACTGATAGCTGCGGTATTACATAACATAACCCTCTAGTAAATATGTTGCAAAATCAACTTAATCTATTTTTTCTTTCACATTAAAATATAAAAATATCCTTAAAAGATATTAAGACTTTAATACTTATCCCATTTTTTCCCCAAAATTTGAATACAAATTGTTTATTTTCCAAATAAGGTCTTATCGTACACAACTACATGAAGCTGATTTTAAATACGTTTTTAATTAAGACCATATAAAGTTAATTTTGTATGCATTGTTTTAAAATAACATCAAATAAATGTCAATTTTTTTATTATGTAAACGTCCTAAAGGTAAATACAAAAAAAACATAATCTGTACTGTATATTACAATTCATGGCACGTTTTTAATAGGTAAGCAAGGATCTTTAGCCTGTTCAATGTCAGCCCAGCAGCATCAAGGAGACTCACTGCAGCATGGTGCAATATGTCCAGGTGTAACAGTTGCAGTAGTTGCAACAATACTGTACACTGTATGCAAAAAAACACCTATTGCTTGCTCCATAAAAATGAATTGTGGTATATGCATGTTTCTTTTGTAGGATGTTGTTGTTGCAGCTTTTGGTAAGTGATGTACTGTACTCTACTGTTCTCTCTCTCTCTCTTTCTCTCTGTGTGTTTCTCTATCTCTGCCTCCCCCTCTATTGTGATGCTGACTCACTGTCACTGGCCCAGAATATGCTGTCTGCCTGCATTATAGCCAGCTCACCTTCCCACCAATTAATGCCACCTCAGCACCTGAATAAAAGCTCCGGAGCTCTAAAAGTAAACGATATGTTAAAATCACATCGTGCCAAAATAAGATAATGATTGAGCTGCTCTGCCTCTCTGGTGCATATGTATTCAAAATGCCATTGTCTTATGTTACCGGGCAATGATTAATATGTTACACCTGAGACGATTGTGAATGCATTACCATTGCATATTCATACTTTTGACAGGCGCTTACACTGAATGCAACTTGTAGTGTAGTGTTATAAGTATATTTCCTGGAAATACATTTCAGCTATAGGAACACATCAATATATGTGAACCCAATAATACAACAAAACTCTCCATTATACTTTTTTTTTTAATTTGTTAAAAAAATAAAAACTAAGAACAAATATTGTTTAAGCCTATAAAAGCTTATTTATTCACACTTGACATCATTTTAAATCATCTCAGGCCCCATGGGGGTTGTTAATCTACCAACACACTAATCTAGTGTTTTGCTTTTTGGATGACTTTTGGATGCTGCCATCTTGTGGAAATAAGAAATCCCTGCCAAAGTAACAGCACAGTTTTTTTTTTTTTTTTTTTTAAATAAAAGGAATAAAACACCTCAAAACAGACGATTCTGAGATTATTTATTAACAATACAAATACATAATTAAAAAAAATTCCCTTTGGACGAACTACTTTTTGCCCCTGACATATTACTTAATGTTAATAACTAAAACAACGTTTTTTTCTTTTACTGGTTCAACAATATGTGCCAAATGTTAGTAAAACATGGAATACATTTATTTCCTGTTGTTTATTATTTCGTTTTCCTTAAACAGTTTTTTTTTTTTTTGATGAGTTTACAGAGAATACTTACACAATTCAATCTTAATACAAGTAATTTAACCACAACATCCCCTTATTATTACATTTGATCGTAAATTATTGTTTAATTAGATGCATTAAATGCTTATTAAATGTGATTGACCACCTAAATCGATAATTTGGCGCGCAAACCAACCAATCAGCAAACACTGGGCGGCACCATGAGTGTAACGTCATCAACAGTATATAAACGCAGACCGCGAAAAGGAATTTCAGAGTACTTCGCCTAACCCTAACGCTCCTCGGCTTCCTGTACGGTATTTATACTGTTTTGTCTTAAGCTTTCAGTATATGACAGGAAGCTTCCCGTAGGTCCGATGCGTTTAAAAAAAGCTATAGAGTACTCTGATGCTCGGTCACGCGGGTTTGATCGTCTCGTGCGTGGACGGCTCGGCTGCCACAAAGAGTTCTTCTCTATTGCATGTGCTTCAGATCCGTGGACTATAATACACTGAGCAGATTAAATTGAGCGTGGCTTACCTTTGCAGATCTATCCATTGGTCCTGCAAACAAGCCCGTGCTCAGACATTCACCCTGGACGAGAACCACGTTTGATGAAATTGTTTTTTATGTTTGGCATGTTAACAGATGTGCTGCTGCTGATGGTGAGATTTTGTATTGATTAACGTTATCTGCTTAAATGTTCATGTAATCTCTTTGTTTGTGTTATAAGAGCTGCATTTACTGTGTAAAATCACTTGATGTAAGTTAATAAAAAGTTTGGGGAAAACTGAAGTTGTTTCTGTCCTTGGTAAAATGTAGTCAATCAGCTAACTTACGTTATTTTCTTTTTACAAAGCCAGTTTGTTTCGTGGTCTTAAATGTTTTTTGCATCCTTTCCCTATTAACGTGTGTATACACATGGATCAAGTATGTGATTGGTATACGCAACCACATCATGGAAAAACTGTGTCCTAAACAGGGCTTGAACATAAGCACATGGGTCAGCAACTATGACGCTTTGTTGTTTTAAATAAGCTATAGGATGATTGCATGCTAGTAAAATTGTCTGTTTCAATTGTCTTGTGTGATCGACTGAGACCCAGGTGTAAAGATGCCAGCAGACTTGTAAACAGATGATGGGTGACAATGTTCAAAGATAAGTAACCCAAACAATTAGAGACTCGTTTAGCCAAAACTTTAATATTAGTAAGAAAAGCCTACTTGTTTAAAATACAGGGTTTGATTTATCCAGGATTAGGCCTTCGTTTTATCAGGACATTGAAGTAGTTTTTACAAACATGCCTTACAAAAAGCATCAGTGACGTCCATGTTAAGACAAATCAATGATGCTGATATGTTAAAGGAGCCATGTCACTAGAATTTTTATAAGATGTACAATAAATCTTTGGTGTCCCCAGAGTACACGTGAAGTTTTAGCTCAAAATACCATATAGATAATTTATTATAACATGTTAAAATTGACACTTGTAGGCCTGAGCAAAAATGTGGCGTTTTGGTTATGTCCTTTAAAATGCAAATGAGCCTATGCAATTCAAACCCTGATCACAATGATGGTGGTTCGTTGCAATTGAAGCTCAATTGTGCTGTGAATTATTAGTCTCTTTCTCTCAGCACTAAATGGCTGTGCAGTGGTTGGATAGTGCAGATTAAGGGGCATCACATTGTGACATCACAAGGGGAGCCAAATTTCAATGACCTAATTTTGAAAATGGTTTACCAAAACGAAGTTACTGGGTGGATCTTTTTCACATTTTCTAGGTTTATTGAAGCACTGGGAACCCAATTATAGCACTTAAACATGGAAAAAGTCAGATTTTCATGCCATGGCCCCTTTAATATGTCACTGCAGGCTGTTTTCAGTAAAGCGGCCCTTTCTGAGAGTGAATTATCCATGTTGCATATTTAGAAAAAAGAAAATTTCTGGCTCTCAAGTCAATTATCAAATTAAGCTTGTCATTTTGCCATTGATTTTCTTTTTAGGTATCTTCATCATTGAAATTAAACAAACATGGTGTAGGGTTTAAACAGACGGTAGTCATCAATAATGTCAAGTTGATGTCTTTAATGAGTAAAGGGCATTGGCATTGCAAAATAATTTTTGAAGTCACAATCATCTGTTTCTTAACACCACCCATTTTTAAACGGGTAGTTCACCCAAAAATTACATTTACTCAATCATGTTTTTACAAACCTGTATATATATATATATATATATATAATATATCAAAAATATATATATATATATATATATATATTTTTTTTGATAAACACAAAGGAAGATATTTTTGAGGAATGTTTGTAACCAAACCGTTCATGAGCCCCATTTACTTCCATAGTATTATTTTATCCTACTATATAAGTGAATGGGGCTCTCATGATTGGTTTGGTTACAAACATTCCTCAAAATATATTGCGTTCATCAAAATAAATACATTTCTTGTTTGTAACAACATGACAGAATTTTCATTTTTGGGTAAACTTTCCCTTTAAGTTTGGCCACATATTACAGATTTATTCACTGAAAAACCTTACCATGACAGGGTGTAGTCAGATTAAGCCAGGTCTATGTCTTCGTTAAGGACATTAAGTAATGCAAATATTTATTGCAAAAAATAAACATTACTGCTGTGTATTTTGAGACAAAACATTGTATGATGTATATAAGAGATATGAGTGCAAGCTATTTTAGTTAAGGCACTTCAGTCTGGGACTAGGTTTAAGCCCTCTCTGCAAAACCGCCCAAATAAGTGTATCTGAAACCTAGTTTATCACACAAAGCACAGCCTATTGTTTGTGCCGCTTTTTGCTTGATTATGTATTGATTCTAAAATTAGAAATATTTTATTAGCTCAAAACCTTCATGAGAAAAGAGACCGCGACAGCGGAGTGATACAAACACATTTGTAGTACCGGCCAAGATGACTCGCAGTACCCGGATGAGCTGTGTGCTATCAGGCTTAGCGGTTGTTATGGGGAATAATTGACCAATCAAATCAAGTATTTCAGAGAGCCGTATAATAATATATACATATACAAAGTATGCCTATATATTTTTTTATTAAATATATATTTTAAAAAACAAAGTGTGGTTTTATTCTTAAAGTGTATTTGCATTAAACACAACCTTTTCATTTCTATTTTAAAATAATGTCATTTTCCTGTGTCCCATCAGAAAAAATACCATAGCATATTTTAGTATTTACGATAGTAATTTTGTAGAGTATTCTTAATTATTATACTGGATTTATAAACTATTGTAATGCACATTAATATCTAATATACTATTAATGTTTAAAAATACTATAGTATGTAGGAATTTTACTACAGTTCATTTGAGTAAATATTACAATGTACTACATTGTTTTATCATGTGTGTGTGTTGGATTGTCATGTGTCCTTGCATGCAGCAGCAAGCTAAAGGAAGCGCGCAACCCAGATCCCACAGTACTGTCTTCGTGTCGGCTAGACAAAATAACACAGAGATCGGTATTTTCTTTGTAATGGTCGATGTATTACGTTGCATTTAACGGGCATGTTTACAGCAAGCGCCACATTTCGACCTTTTAACGCGGGAATAAAGATGCACAAGCGGGATTGAAGCGGGAGCTGTCCAGCATGAGGTGCTGATCGGCGGCCTTCAGTGAGCGATGGCGGCGGGGAAGTGGCTTCTGTACACGGGTCTGTGTTTGTCTCTCGTCGCCTTGTGTTTTCTTACTCTCGCCATTTCATCGGATCACTGGTACGAGACGGACGCGAGGAGATACAAGGAGCGTTGCCGTGCTTTCTCAAACCGCAGGAGCGATCCGGGATTCATTTACATCCCGAACCACAGCCTTCCTCTGCGAGCCAGCAGGGCGACCCTGGAGCGATGGGAAGACCGACTGCTGCTGTCCAGATCCCGGCGTCAGATGTTCGCCATGAGCACGGCGGATGAGTGCAGCAGAGGCTACAATTCAACCAGCATGGGTCTGTGGAGCAAATGCTACAGATTGGGATTTGACCCAGACGTCGAAGTGCTCATTCAGAAAGGTAAAGGCACGTTTTATATAAAATGTATATGATGAGGCCTGTAGATGTGTTTAAAATCAATCTTATGCTAATGTATTAATTTATACAGCTTTTCTCATTAAAAAACAATACATATTGTAGTGGTTCCATTGCAAATACCACAATGAGCCATCATCAGCTGTTTAATATTAAAACCATTACCAACACATTTCTTTATTTAATGTGTTTTGGGCCTCATTCCAGTAGGATTTAATGTTTTTCTATTGGCTCCCATGCACTAGATATCACCCCACCAATAGAACCCAGCACATTACCAGCAGAGACCCACAGACCATTATAGTTTCCATTAAAACCAATACTATCCCCATTACACCCATTATAGGCCCTGTAATGGTTTTATTCAGCTGGGGAGCTTAGATTTTTTCCCCTCAGTATTATAAACACCAAGCGAATATGACTGCATCTATAAATATCTCAGTTTCACTCAATGAATGTAGTGATTTGGATCATATGAACACTATTCACTCCAGTGCATCTGTTTGGGTTTACTCATCTGACAGTTGTACAAATGATCGTGAATTTTTCCATTCTTGTTTTCCAGGAGCTATCGAGCGTTGCACATTTATAAAGTACTATTACGCCGCTGCACCGGCACGAAAGGATCTTTCCTACAATATTACCAAAACTATCCAGCAAGATGATTGGCATGCCTTGCGTAAGTGGTTTTGATCTGCTATGGGGTTGCACATTAACCCCCCTCCCCTCCCAATAAAGTACAAAATGTCTATTTTCATATAAGTATCGGTGTATTCTCTACCGTATTGCCCACTCCATTACACATTTTGTCTTGAGTCTTTATTTGGTAAAGAAGTGCAATAAAGTCATTTGGTGAAAACGTCCTTCCCTAGATTTGCGTCGGATGACAGCTGGATTCATGGGTATGGCTCTTTCCATCATTCTCTTTGGCTGGATCATTGGCATTTTGGGCTGTTGCTGGGAACAAGGCCTCATGCATTATGTTGCTGGTCTTCTTTTCCTAATGGGAGGTATGTACATTTACTTATATGGCCTTTATTCGAGATAAGTTTAGTACCTCAAAGGTTCATATTGGTGCCAAATGTGTGCTTATCTTTACCTAAATAGTACATATTTTGATCTCTTTAAGGGTTTTGCTCAAGTGACCAGTTTTTTTCTGCCAGTGTACGCCGTATCCAATCATGCATGTTTCTTTATGTCGAAACGTCTACCAACCGGCTATGTCCCATTTTCACAGGTACCTTCTGCATCATTTCCCTTTGCACATGCGTGGCTGGCATCAACTTTGAACTGTCTCGCTACCCGCGTTACCTGTTCGGCCTACCGGATGATATAAGTCACGGATACGGCTGGTCTATGTTCAGTGCCTGGGGAGGACTGGGGCTGACCCTCATAGCCGGGTTCTTCTGCACCCTGGCACCGTCGATTCAGCCTCCCCCACCATCTCGTACCTCCTGTCCCAAGTCTCGTATGGAGAACGGAAGAGTGTGCTGAAGACACGAACAAACAAGTGACACATAAGCAAACTGCTGTTTATATATATATAAAACCGGTGATGAAAGACTCGTTGGAAGGTGTTAAGCCAAGGCCGTTGGGCCTTTCTTTGCTTTTGGGACTCTATTGATGTTCTCTGTAATAAAAGCACATTTGTATAGTTGACATCACTCTAGTATGTCCTTGGTGAAGCGGTACTTGGTGTTTGTCCCCGTGTTCTGTAGCTTCTTTATCTCCTCGAGCGTGTTTGAGTAAAAATGACTTATCAAATATCTCCTGTAAATTCACCATCAATTTCAAGATGTGCTGTTGTTGTTTTCGATGTCTATGATTTCTTCACTGGACAATAAAATGTGTAAGAGATGATCCTACGCAATGTACTCGTGAAAAAATAAGAATCGACCACTTAAGGGACTGAATACTCAATTTTATTGGTTTTCATTGTTCCAGACCAGAAGAAAAGGGGGTCAGTTTCCTTTTAGCTCTTTATTTTGTATTAAATGATCTCAGCAGCATGTTAAACCCAAATGTTGGACTACATTGATTTTTTTCTCCTGAAAGAATGAGTGATTGGGTTTTGATAAATACTGTTTAGTATGGCCACACAGATGAGAAAAGGGAGTAGAAATTATCTGAAGGCTCTAGAATGGGCCAGATGTTATCATGTGCCCGTTTTAACTCTTTCAACACTCGCATTATCCTCAATCTCCCACGTCTATTACTATATTCCCATTACAATTCTTCCAAAGGTTCCCGACTTCCTGATTCATACCTTGTGTGTAGGCTTTATAAGCAAGCCAATAAAGACCTTCACAGTGGACTTGCTCACCTCATTTTATTACAATGAAGTTATTTGTAGACGCCCCATTAGATCTAACAGCTTCACTCTCGACAAGCCCATCATGGACCGGTCCGATTCAAATAAGCTCCACCCTCAGAAATACGCAAGTGCAAGTCTGTTACTGGTGGGGACCCAGTGTCTTTACCCTAAAAATGCACTTAAATATCCCATCTGTGGCTCTGGTCCAGTAGCGCAAAAGAATGAGTGCAGTATACAGACTGTGCCCTTAACTAATCTCTTTTCCATTTCCTGCGAGTGAGGCTGAGACCTAACATACGGGAAGTGTTAAGATTCACAGTATTAAATTACAATCGGTACCCTGGATGAAGTAAGGCCAATCTGACGTGTGATTAATTTAAGCACATTCTTTGTAGCCATCATTAGTCATGTGTGCACATTACATCTTTTGCACTTTTCAAGGTCAGCACTTTTGGAGTTATGTGTGAATGTGTGTTAGGACCTTCAGCGAGAACCTCAACTTCACAATTACTCTGCGACGATGATGTTATTCATACAAAGGTTTGTGTGTGCCTCCAAAAAAACAAAACAAAGAATTTGGGGATGGAGAAGAAAGGGTAGAAAGACAAGAGCTTATGTTAAGTTATTAATGGTAGGGGGTTTCATGTTTTGATGCAGTTAAGAGTTTGTGTCTTTAATGACGGTCGATGCCGGCGCTCTGTAAGATGTCTGTGGCGGTCTGCGCTGGGGGTCTGAAGGCTGTCTGAAAGCCTGGAGGTGGGGAGTGGAACTGACTGGGGTTCAGCGTGGGAGGGGGGAGATACGGGGCCCAGGCGGCTCTGTGTAAGGAAAGGTTGGCGGCCGCCGCGTCCAGCAGGCCAGTGTGAGGGGGCTGGGGCAAAGCGTTGGTGCTGGGCGGTCCGTCCATTTCTGTGAGCGCCTGCAGGGACTTGAGCCAGTGTGGCGGATTGTCATCCTGAAGACAGTCCAAACTGTTCCCTGCATTTGCTGGGATACCTATAGTTTAAAAACATGACAGACGTGAGACACATGTGCAGTGCTGGTACCATTTCGTAATAATGGTTTACAGATCGTACCTGTGATGATGGCAGGGTCCATCCAACTGGCCGGATTGTCCCAACTGAGGCTGTGTGAGATTCCAGTCGAGCCCACCGGCATCCCGATGTGATTTACGCTGGAAGTGGAGGAAGATGACGAGGAAGAGGTAGAGTTCGGGAGGCCTCCGAAGTTAATGTTGATATTTGGTAAGAGCGCTCGCAGTCCGTCCTGCCACTCTTTCACATTTAAGCTTTCTGCCGAGCCGTTGTTATCTGCCAAGAGAAAACATGAAATGAACAACATGGCAAAAAGTGGCATTCGCCCCTTTAAAGGGACACTCCACTTTTTTTGAAAATATGTTCATTTGCCAGCTCCCCTAGAGTTAAACAATTGATTTTTACCGTTTTGGAATCCATTCAGCCGATCTCCGGTTCTGGCGGTACCACTTTTAGCATAGCTTAGCATAATCCATTAAATCTGATTAGACCATTAGCATCGCGCTCAAATATAACCAAAGAGTTTCAATATTTTTCCTATTTAAAACTTGACTCTTCTGTGGTTACATTGTGTACTAAGAACGACGGAAATTAAAAGTTGTGATTTTCTAGGCCGATATGGCTAGGACTATACTCTCATTCTGGCGCATTAATCAAGGACTTTGCTGCCGTACCATGGCTGCAGCAGGCGCAATGTTATTACGCAGTGCCCAAAAATAGTCCCCTGCTATTGAAAGTTACCAAGGGGACTATTTTCGGGTGCTGTGTAATATTGCGCCTGCTGCACCCATGGTACGGCAGCAAAATTATTTATTATTACACCGGAATGAGAGTATAGACCGGAGATCGGCTAAATGGATCCCAAAATGTTTACCTCTAGGGGAGCTAAAAAAAGTTGAACCTTTATTCAAAAAAAGTGTAGTGTCCCTTTAAGAGAAATTAAATATAAAAAAATGAAAGCATAACTGCTAAATACAACAGTGAACATATTTGGAATGAGTACAAGAACTTGTTTCTATTTGGATCACTGGGTGAGCACTTTGCTTAGCCCAGATGTACACAGATGCTTACACACACACACACACATTCCACAAAAACCGTGCGCACAAGACAGATGCATCCTAACCTGCTATAGGAATTCCCCCAAGGCCGGTGCTGTGGTGCTGGGCCGGCATGCTCAGGTCTAAGAAGTGGCTGTGCGTGGCGGCTGTGTGGTTCAAGTGTGTGAGGTTATTGCGGGTGGGGAGCCCCATCCAGGGATGCTGTGTGGTTGTGTGATGGGGCTGGCTGAAGGAGTTAAAGAGGCCTCTGTACGGGAGGTGAGGAAGGTGCTGTTGGCCATTGGGGAGGTTGGTCTGGTGAGAACGAAGGTTGGGCGAAAGGGGGGACGGCTCCTGGACCGACAGCTCTTTTTCTATGAGGTCGGCCAGGGCCTTTCGCGTGACGTCGAAAGGATCGAAGCCGAGGTCGTCGTCCTGCTGCTGCTGCTTGGCCGACGAGCCGAAACCGAAGGCCGCTTGCCAGTCAGTGGAGGACGACACGGGGATAGTGTCTGCAATGAAGAGGTGTACAGTGTATGAAGCGTTTACATAACAACCAAGTATAATCATGATACTAAGTGTAAGTGTCACATGCATGTGCCCACCTGAAGTGAAAAGGCTCTGTGGTTCTGGAGTCATGGGCCAGTCGGACGCTCCCTGTGGAGAGCTGGAGAAGGGTAGCAGGCCGCTAGGGATTGGGTTTGGGTGCCTGAAATTGCTGTTGTCTGAGAAGAGAGACTGAGACTCCGCCGCTGCCCCCTCGAAGGGTGAACGTGCTGCGAGCTCGGCCACGCTGATGGGCACGACGAGACTTGGTTTCGTAAGGCCAGGCGGAGGAGATGGGGAATCACTACTGGATGTCTGCCAAAACAGTAAGATACAACGATTTGAAGAAATAAACATTACATCTATTGTCACAAATTCACCTGGTTTCGTTTAGCACTTACCAGTGATATATTTTCCCCATTTCCTATACTTATGGATTCTGAGGGTTTGTCAATTGGACTGAAATGAAAAAAGGATGTTGTAAGATTGTCACCAGAACAATTATAGGACTACAAAAGGTAAAATAAATTCAGGGTGTCATATAATATGAAACAATGGATGGTTGGTACTGTAGTGTGGTACCTGGTAGGCTCTAAGGCTGATGGGAAGAGGGGGAGGCCTGTGTTTTGGTCTGTTCCCAGTTCAGGGTCTGGTTCATCTGGTGTCATGTGATCTGAGTCTGTTAGGCAGTCTAAAAGAGTTGGGGACTTGCGATGCTCTGTGGGTAAACCGTTTACCATTTTGCCATTGCTTTGTAATGAGGGCCATCCTTCTTTATTTGTGCTATTGGGTCTGCGAATAAAAAACATGTTGTGGTTAAAAGCACAGGACTTTTTAAAGACAGACAGAAGATAAATTATACAAATAAAAATAATAAGTGTTTAAAGGTGCCAAAGAATGCATTGATACAATATGTTATATTGTTCTCTGATATCTACATATAAAGGTATATGGCTTTATGAAGTGCAAAAATTCTCCAGAGATGGTTTTTACATGTCCATTTACAACCCTAGTCTATTATTACCTTATTTAAAAAGGTCATGAATAATAATGTTGAGCTCTGCTCTGATTGGCTGTTTCTCAGAGCAGCTTATTTGGGTTGCTCTGTGTGTGTGTAAAAAGACCTTATATATTTGAGCCTGTATCAGACGAAGATACAGAATTTGAGGAACAATCAACTGTTTAGAGATTGTTAATGGATGTTTCTGAGTGGCAAGTTACTGTAACGTCAATATTAGAACTTAAAGGAATATTCCATTTTCTTAAAAGAAAAATCCAGATAATTTACTCACCACAATGTCATCCAAAATGTCTTTCTTTGTTCAGTCGAGATGAAATTATGTTTTTTGAGGAAAACATTGCAGGATTTTTCTCATTTTAATGGACTTTAATAGACACCAACAATTAACACTTAATTCAACACTTAACATTTTTTTTCAACGGAGTTTCAAAGGACTAAAAACGATCCCAAACGAGGCAAAAGGGTCTTATCTAGCAAAACGATTGTCATTTTTGACAAGAAAAATAACAAATATACACTTTTAAAGCACAACTTTTCGTTTAGGTCCGGTCCAGCGCGACCTAACGTAAATGCGTAGTGACGTAGGGAGGTCACGTGTTACAAATATAAAACTCACGTTTGCTGACTATTTTAAACAATAAACTGACACAAAGACATTAATTAGTATCAGTTGACATACAAAAACGTAGGAACGGTCCTCTTTCACCACATTTGTAAACACTGGGGCGGAGTTTCGCGGTCGTCCTCTGTGACCTCTTGACGTGATGACGTATTGCGTCGGGTCACGCTTGCGCATGACGACCGGATTTAAACGAGAAGTTGTGCTTTAAAAGTGGATATTTGTTATTTTTATTGTCAAAAATGAAAATCGTTTTGCTAGATAAGACCCTTATGCCTCGTTTGGGATCGTTTAGAGTCCTTTGAAACTCCGTTGAAAAAAAATGTTAAGTGTTGAGTTAAGTGTTAAGTGGTGGTGTCCATTAAAGTCCATTAAAATGAGAAAAATCCTGCAATGTTTTCCTCAAAAAACATTATTTCTTCTCGACTGATCAAAGAAAGACATCAACATTTTGGATGACATGGTGGTGAGTAAATTATCTGGATTTTTCTTTTAAGAAAATGGAATATTCCTTTAAGCAAATAGCATTAACTAGCATATAACTCTACCTCAGCAGTCACAATTTTGTTTTTAGCATTTTAACAATTTCATAATTACTTTAATGTGCAATTTAATGTTGGTTACATCTCGACTGTAACGTCACAGTTGGTGTTATGTTGAGATGAACATGGTTTACATAAGGAGGAAACAATTGTGTTTGAGAACTTATTTATCTATGCCTAGGTAAATACAGTTTTACATTCTATGTCACCTTTAAAACAATGCAAACATCACTGCCTATTATATTCAGCAAAATATAATGTGCGAAATACAAAAAAATAAACACCTCTGGGTGGAACTTGATTTGCTCTTCGACTTCTCTCCGCATGTCGAGGTTTGTAAAAAGGTAGGATTGGCTTTGTAAAGGTCTTGGAGTAATTTTTGCTCATACTCTTGATGTTTCCCAGCCTAACACAAACAAGAAAATCACAAGAAAAATAATATTAAGACAGAAAAACTCAACTAATATTCTTTAGGTAATATTTATTTATTCCATTGCAGCATCTACAGCTATATTCACTGCGAAAACCGATTAATCTATAGTTCTATACACAAGTTTTACATCCTTTAGGTAATATTATGTTAACAAGATAAAAGCTCTTAATTGTTTATTGTTTTGCTGTCGATGTACAATCCCTTACCTGCATCTCCTCTTTAGTAAAACTGGCCGCTTCATCCCCCAGCTCGTGTAAATACATGCAGTCTGGTTTAGGACACTGCATGCTTTTGAGAAAATAACTGCAGTACTTTGTTGTACCTAAAGAAGCCTTGATTCAAAACAGACAACTTTTAAATAACAAAAAAAGTCAGAAATCATAATAAATACAAAGATATTAAAGTTATTTTAAACCAAATGCAAGCAAAAAATTTCAATTACAAACAGATATGTGTGGCTTGTGCCTACCTTTAGTGTTCTACCGTCCACTATGACGTTGTTTACAGACTGTATCGCCCGAAGGGCATCTTCTGACCGGATGTAAGTTACATAGGCACTGGCACTAGGACCCTGCAGAGTTAAAGACAAAATAAAGAATGGGTATTGGTTTACCGTGCAGATGTCCTTAAAAACATTATTGAGTTTTAAAAGTGATGCCGCTTGTTTGCTGACCTGTGAACCCGCATATGACGTGCTGTTATTGATGACCACTTTATGGATTTTCCCAAACTTCCCAAAATATTCAGGACGCTTTAGAACCTGGACAAGACCGTATGCATCAGTAAAGTGTAGCAGTAAGCTCGAACTAAGCATGCTCAAATATTGCATTCAGATAATGAACACAATATGCACAAAATACATTCTATACAAAATAACATCAATCTGATCAAACGGGCTGTAAATTTTTGTTCAGCAAAACCAAAATGACCTGGTTCTCTCTATTTTTGATCCATTCTCGTTCCCTTCTCATTTACCTCCTATAGAGAGCGACAACTTCCCTTTGATATGACGCACAAAGCAGCTGACATTTCGTCATCACTGATTTAAATACATCCATAAATGGAAGTTCTTTCAAGAGGCTCATATAGTCACCAACATCAGACACATTCCCATTCACACCTGGGGTTTTAATCTTTAATTTGTTGGACAAAAAGTAACTTTTGTTAAACACAAAGCTTATTTTTTGCGATAATTCAAAAGTCTATGGGAAAAATTAATGGGCTTATAGTTTTTAGCAAGGAAACCAGTGCCCCGCTAACTTCCAGGGTTGGCCTGCAAATATACATCATCGCTGCGATACTCAATGATTTCAAAACGTTACGTATAGTAAGTGTGAAGTCAATGCAGATAGCCAGGAGACTGGCCAGACACAGATAGAAATGCTTTCTTTTCACAGAAAAAAAACCTTGAAATATATCTTTTTTTTAATCATTATTTAAATCAATTCAACAAATTAAAAATAATTCTCATGTTACATATTGTATTATTTAGCAAGTCATCACATTTTTCTTTAATATTATGCATCCCTAGCTCATATGATGAAAAACATATTGTTTATTGATATTAACTAGATTATCAATTTTTGCTAAACTTTTATATCTAACAGATGTTTCGTCAAACCGATAGTTCCACTGATAAAACATTGGTAAAGTGTTTATTGCATTAAAGGTGTGTAATGTTGCTATAAAAGTATAAATAATACCTGTAAAATGATAAAGCTCAAAGTTCACTGCCAGGTGATATATTTACCTTAAAGGATAATTTCGGTATTTAACACTTTGAGTCTCATTTCTGGTTTGTTTTGGATTAACTACAGTGATGGACACAGAATTTTTGACAATGGGTCGTGTCTTGAGTTTTTGACTCGTTTAGAAGCGTCTCTTGACTGCTTCAGAATGGAAGTCAATGACCATGCACAAACATGTCATTAAAACAACACTTAACGTTCATTTTCAAAACTGTGCTACTCAGCGAGTGGTTCGTGGTGTTCGTTGATGATTAAAAACAAATATATTGGCGCAATGTATGATTTCAATCCGTGTTATTTGCTATAGTGGAACTATTTTTTCAGATACCTCACAACCGCGTATATACTTCCGCTCTATGACCACTTGATGGCGACAACCACTTTGCCATACAAGTACGCTCGGTGTCTAGCGTATAGACAGTCACAATCGAGCTCAACTTCAAACCTAAAGCTGGTCACTGAGCCATCAAATATGGGAAAAATTTCTTCTGAGAGAAACCGAGCGAAAAACTATAAACACATGTAAACAGACCCCTTTTCTGTTCCCCGGCGGCGGAGTGATATATCAGCGAGCAATGAGTCTTCCAAAAGAAGTCAATGGAATTTTACAAAATGCCAAATAAAACACGACAGAAACTGTATTTCGCTACACAACTTGTTTTTAATCATCAACGAACACCACAAACCACTCGGTGAGTAGCACAGTTTTGAATTTGAACGTTAAGTTTTGTTTTAATGACATGTTTGTGCATGGCCATTGACTTCCATTCTAAAGCAGTCAAGAGACGCTTCTAAACGAGTCAAAAACTCAAGACACGATCCATTGTCAAAATTTCAGTGTCCATTACTGTAGTTCATCCAAAACAAACCAGAAATGAGACTCAAAGTGTTAAATACCAGAATTATCCTTTAACAGAATTCGTCTATCTATGTTTACAGCGAATGGACGGTTTGGACTACAGCCCTTTACTTCCTGCTTTAATGACGTCAGTAAACTCCGCCCACAGGAATACATCAGTCGCCAGCTAAGCTAACGGCAAGCTAAGCTGCTATCAAATCACAACACACTAAACAAACTACACAATCAGAACTCGTTACGTATTTCTGAAGGAGGGACTTCATAGAACAAGGAAGACATCAGATCATTTTGAGGACAGTGAAAATAGTGGTATACATATAAGTAAATTGTGTGAAAAATACCAGGTTTTTTTACAAGTGAAACATGAACACATGTTATATTGCGCACTGTAAACACAATCAAAGCTTCAAAAACACAGAAAGAACGGGAGCTTTAAAACAAGTCATTATACAAAAGGTAAAAATCAAAAGATATTGACACGGTCTTATAGGATCAATTACCTCGGCATCGGCGAGCCGTTGAGACAGCCCCACCACGAACACCAGATTCCTCTGCACCACACGGACGCTGGCCAGGTGCTTCCTGTTCTCCGTCACCTTTTGCTTCTTCTCGTTCTGCTTCTGCTTCTTCTCGTTCTTTATTCTCTGAATCTCCTCTTGTGACAATGGCTTATATACCGCCGGGTCCTCCGGGTAAGGCTACGAAAAACACAGAGCCAGTTGAACCCATATCCTGAAGAGCAGAGCGCTTACAAAAATGCAGCAGATAGGGCAAACTTTCAGCCTGACCCTAACTCAACAAGCTTAAGCCACGGTTCTGCACAACCAGGCTTAACCTCTTCAACCCTGAGGACCCTGTCCCGGGTCCAAAATTTCGTATTTTGACTTAATATAAAAGATGCTTTTAATCTTTAATGCTCCGTCATGGACCCCAGTAACACATATGAGATACTGTTTGAAAGCTTAGAGTCTCTACTTTCTGCAGATATGCATCACTTTGACATATCTTTTACTGTAAGAAAGTTATTTACACTTAATTTATACTATCACCCCCCCCCCCCAATATTTTTTTATATAATATATTATTCACATATTTCATATTTTTCAAAAATGACAAACATGGGCAAGTCTTATATCAAATGAAAGCTCTCACTCTCAGAAATAAGGCTACAGCATTATTTTTGTTCTAATATCAACACATATCCAACAATCATCGAATGAATAATAAGGTAAAAAATGGTCTTTTGTAAACATATGTGAAACTTGAGTGTGAACTGCCTCAGATAGCACATATAGCCACAAATGATACATCATCTTTTATTTTAGGTCCTACTCTAAACAATGAGTCCATCCACAGCATTTTCTTTGGTTGTGTGCATAATTAATCCCTTGCTATTTATTATATGTGCAAAACAAAAAATTAATATTTTTATGAAAAATGTATTTCCTCAGTAAAATAAGAATATCTTTTGAATGCGACATGATAAAGAGTTCATTCTTTTTTTGGGTGTTTACTGTCTGCTGCTGCTAACAACCAGAACTGTCTGCAGTCTGCTAGAGCACCCAGAACCAGAGTTATACACTATCAAAAACAGTTTTAACAACATAAAAAAGAAAATTTGGTGTGAAAACAACATAAATAACAATATTTGTCACAAACAGCAGCTTTTTATGTAACTTCAAAGGGTTTTCTTTAAAATGATATAAAGAAATTGCATTTATTCCACTGTATGTGGTTATGGTAGCACTTCAAATGTTTTTTGGCAGAAATTGTACACCATAAGCGTATTATTCCTTCCATCAGTTGGAGTAAAATAACTTTTGCATATATTATGATAGAGAAAAAATTCCTTTTTCCTCTGTAAGCTGACAATTGCTGGAATCAAACAAAACTGTCTGCAGGGACCTGAGATACCCAGGACCAGAGTTATATACTTTCAAATAAAAACTTTAGAAAAAAAACATAAAAAGCGCCTATTTATTTTTGTGTTTATTAGAGGCCTGACATCACATACAACCATGTTTAGCACTTTCAACAGTGTTTTATGTAATTTCAAAGGGTTTCCTGTAAAATGATACCAAACTTTTGTATGTAAAGCTCTGCATGTGGGTATGGAAAGCTTTTGAAATTGGGTAGGCCAAATCCAGGCGAAAATCCCCAAAATAGCTTCAGGGTGGAAGAAGTTAAAACAAATAATAGACAGACACATGTCTATAAATGTATGTCCTTGCCTGTGATTTAGTGTTTTCTAGATAAAATCATTCTACATAATATAAAGAAGATTATGTGAAAATATAACCTTGATTATTTTAATATTGACTGAGTAAGGTCATGTAAAATATTGAAATCAATGGGAAATCAGTTAGTAAAATCAAATCCCAATCTCAGAATTAGCATGGACATCACAGGGAGGGTCACAAATGTACATTAGGAACAAATAAATTTGACCGAACAATGAGGTTTTTAATGATGCATTTAAATTGCAACCAGTGTAGAGTAGAGCAAATGCAGCAAAATGTCAGTGGAAGTGTCTGAGAAAGATGCAAAAACATACAGCACTACAAGTTTAATTTATCATTTAAAATCAAGACAAGCCTGAACAACAGTACGATAAAGACATTGCAGCGATTATGATCTAGGTACTTGTCTGCTCCATGCACAAGCACGGACAGCGAGAGACTTCTTAGCGCTGCATCTCATGTCATAGATGAGAAGAGGAACGACGAAGAGTAGACAGCAGTGATTTTTTCTTCTGTCATGGTCCTGTCAATCACTGTGCTGTCTCGCTCTCCCGCTGTTCTGTACTGAACTGGGCACTGCAGCTCGTGCTGGATCGAGCAAGCAGATGCACATACGCTGCCCAACATAAGTACCTTCTCTTGTTGCATAAAGTGTCATAACTAGACGATTAATAATCATGTAATGTTTTATTTACTTTGTTTTTTTATGAGTTTACTGTACAATTAAGTGTAAAAATAAGTGTATTTTGCAGTTTGCGAACATTATTTGCTGTCAGTAAACTGTACTATAAAACAAGCCAGAAACTCCAGTTTTACGACAACACGGCAACCAGAGTTTCAAAATAATTAGATCAATATGCGTTTTTTTTTTTGGCCAATGCCAATATAGATATCACAAAGTAAAAAGACGATATATCGGCCGATATTATTCTAAATGCTTGACTGACAGCATACTGATCTAATGTGTAATGTCCTGCACAACGTTTTTATAACAGTTCTGACTTCTACTGCAGTGTTCTGCTTAGACTTTTATAAAACTAAAGCGTTCAGTAACACCACAAGCAGCTGTAATTTCACATACTACTATTAGTATTCACAAGCATTTTTGTGTAGTTCATATCGGCTGCATATCTGTGACTTATATGCTAATACAGATATATCTGCAACAGGCTTATATCAGCCGATAAAATCTACAAAATGATAAATTGGTCGGGCTCTAGTGTTGGGGGATATGCCCCATTGTGAGATCTTCCTATAGTCAGCTTGTGAGATGATAGGGAAAAAAAAATGTACTTTTAAACCACAACTTCTCGTCTAGATCCGGTAGTGATGCGTGATGTGACCCCACGCAATACGTCATGACGTCAAGAGGTCACAGAGGACGACCGCGAAACCCTGCCCCAGTGGTTACAAGTGTGTTAAAAGAGGACCTTTCCTACGTTGTTGTATGTCAACTGATACTAATTAATGTCTTTGTGTCAGTTTATTGTTTACAATGGTCCGCAAATGTGCGTTTTATATATGTAACACGTGACCTCCCTACGTCACTACGCATTTACGTTAAGTCACACTGGACCAGACCTAGACGAAAAGTTGTGGTTGAAAAGAGCATATTTTACATTTTTCTTGTCAAAAATGACAATCGTTTCGTTAGATAAGACCCTTATGACTCGTTTGGGATCGTTTATAGTCCTTTGAAACTCTGTTGAAAAAAACTGTTAAGTGTTGAGTTAAGTATTAAATATTGGGCTCTATTAAAGTCCATTAAAATGAGAAAAATCCTGCAATGTTTTCCTCAAAAAACATAATTTCTTCTCGACTGAACAAAGAAAGACATCAACATTTTGGATGACATGATGGTGGTAAGTAAATTATCTGGATTTTTCTTTTAAGAAAATGGAATATTCCTTTAAAGGACAAGTTCGGTATTTTAGACTTAAAGCCCTGTTTTCAGATTGTTTATGGTCAAATAGAATGGTTTTGACTGAAATTTCGACATTTTCGGCTGCCCTGAGAATTTTCGCTTGTTTGTGTTTCAGCTCAGACCTCTACAATGGCTTTATAGGTGCACTGGAACAATCCTTCCTAAAATGCATTAAACTTTCGTTTACAAAGACGAGAAACTCACCGAGTGGTCAGGGGTGTTCACTGATATGCTCACACAAAAATCGCGTCAAAAGATGCTTTCCAACAGCTGTTTTACCATTCGTTGTTAACTTGTGGACCTATTTCCCCAAACGCCTCACACCCGTACATTCTTCCGCTTAGAGCTTGAATAATAAACACTCCAGCCCAGGAGGTGGCGCTAATCCGCCTTTGCCAATTGCAAGAATAGAAACAAAGTTCCCGGCGCGGAGTAATACCGTACCTCACAGGACGTCTAATACAGTCAATGGAGTTGGTAAAAACTACGATAAAACCTGTTGGAATGCGTCTTTTGGAGCGATTTTTGTGTGAGCATACCAGTGAACACCCCTGACCACTCGGTGAGTTTCACGTCTTTGTAAACGAAAGTTGAATGCATTTTAGGAAGGATTGTTCCAGTGCACCTATAAAGCCATTGTAGAGGTCTGAGCTGGAACACAAACAAGCGAAAATTCTCAGGGCAGCCGAAAATGTCGAAATTTCAGTCAAAACCATTCTATTTGACCATAAACAATCTGAAAACAGGGCTTTAAGTCTAAAATACCGAACTTGTCCTTTAAGGGTTTTTTCTTGCAACCCATTTTTTATTAAGGGCACCCTTAACCTTATATTTAAGGGATTTCTTAGCTTAAAGATTTTCATGCAACCAGGCACAGGCACTCTGAACTTTCCTGCGTGCCAGGGAGCGGGAACAACACACTCGCTGGTTTTTAGATCCTGCGCGCCTAACAACCTCTTTATTGCGAGAAAATGTCAGGGCCGCGCATATTACAAGCTCATGTGCGAGGAATAGTTTACAAGTTCAGGTGCTACAAGGAGTCCACGCCACGCGCGTTCAGTTCCAAGCAACAGTCCAAGATGCGCGCTTTACAAGTCTAGATGCATGTAACAAGGAATCTGCGCATGTTACAAGCTCTCCCGCGCAAAGTAAGGCCCATAAACCCTCTCATGCAAGGAAAAGTACGCAATCTGCATGTTAATGTGAATACTATGATGATAATAATAACAACAACTATCGCTAGCTATCGTCATGAAAGCCTGCTATTGGCCAAATGTCTGATTATCGTCATTACACGATAGTATCATCTATCGCAGGGGTGGCGAACGTCAGTTAGAGCTAATAAATGTCTTCATGACTTAGACATCAGGTTACATTATTAGGGTTTAGGCTAAACTCGGCAGGACTGCGGCTGTCTAGGACTGAACTTGCCTACCGCTGGCCTGATGCTGCGTCCGAAACCGCCTACTTCCATACTATATAGTACGCGAAAAGCAGTAGGTGAGGCGAGTAGTATGTCCGAATACATAGTATTCGAAAAGTACCCGGATGACCTACTACTTCCGGATAGATTTTGCAGTGTGCATACGATGGACACTTCACTATCCCATGATGCCCCGGGAGAGGAGCTATCCAACGAAGAAGACGACGCATCTTCATATTAGGCTGTATTCATGCTGGAATGACATGACATGATAATGACGACGTATGTAGCAACATGGCGGATGTAGTACGTCCGAATCTCATACTACCAGAATTCATACTATAGTGTACATACTGTTTTAACGGTAAGTAAGTAGGTACTTCATCTCATTCAGTACCTACTGTACAGAAATGCTTTTGAAGTTTTCTTCTAAATGAGCTTTTTTTTTATCTAACCCTTTTAAAGGGATAATTCACCCAAAAATTAAAATTATTTACTCACTCTGTTACAAACATGTATATATTTCTTTGTTCTGATGAACACGAAGAATGATATTTTGAGAAATGTTTGTAACCAAACCGTTCGTGAGCCATAGTATGAAAAAAAATACTATAGAAGTGAATGGGGCTCATGAACGGTTTGGTTACAAACATTCCTCAAAATCTCTTCCTTCGTGTTCATCAGAATAAAGATATTTATACAGGTTTGTAACAACCCAAAAATAGTATTGCTTTTTTGGGTGAACTATCCCTTTAATGGATTCTGCCGACAACCGGGAATTTCTGATTGGCCTGAGGTCTGGAATGGATTAAGCAGATTTGAAGTGAAAATATCTTAAAAACGTATTATACGTGCCGAGAGCATTCAGTCAATATCATCATCTTATTTTTGTCGGAGGTGGCGTTTAGGGCTTTTGCATCTGTATAAATATTTAAGCATTATATCGGCCATCAATAACACTTGACTGCTTTACATGATGCAGAACAAGGACACTTTCTTATACAGAGAGTAATTGTAACCCAATGTCTGTAAAACTGAGAACACCACGCCAAGCAACAAGCAGTACACGCTACACAAAATAGTATAATAATCTACTTTATGGTCTCCATCTCAAGTAGGCGGAGTAGCCACGTACCTTTCTGCAAGCAGGACAGAGGCCGTTCTCGTCTGTACGGATGCGGTGCCAGCAGAATCTGCAGATCTGATAGCCGCAGGTGCAGGGGAAGAAGTTGACATCGTCAATCTCCAGAGGTTCCATGCACAGTGGGCACTCCATTGGATCTTCTTTCAGTTCTGGACTGCGGGACATCCTATTGCACGGCGGGTTAAGGAGAGTCTGGCGGTTCAGCCGAGGGTCTAATGGACAGTCATAGGAATGTGGTCAGTGAGAAGTGGGATTTGTTAAAGCATGTGACAGCCTAAATAATCTGGTAACAAACACAAATGGCTCAAGAGACTATTGAACAAAATGCTTTTGCAAAATAAAATGTATTTAGAAGTCTGCTCAAACAGTAATTTTTTTGTATTTGTCTATGAGCCTGCTAATGTATTGGGATTTGTATTATAGAAAAGGAGCAAGGGCTGCAGTCAAGAATTCAGTGAAATACATTATGTTCATATAAAGCAAACAAAATGTTGAATGGTTTATATTTATAAATTCACATTACACAATGCAAAAAAGGGAAACAAGTTTGACATTAGTCAAACATTTAAACCTACATCTCTCACGTGTTTCCATATGTAAGAAACATTAAAACATAAATGCTGCTATTACAAAGCTAATGTTTAGATACAAAGACCCCCGTATAGCCTGTTTCTGCTTTAAAACAACATAAATTGAATAGGAAGCTCATTCAAACGTTATTTTATTTCTATGACTCTTTATTAAACACACATTTTTGACATGTTACAACAATTCCGTGTAGCGGGGCGTCAAACGGACTGAAAGCCGGTCGTCTGCCTCCACAGCTGGGAAGGACTTCAACTGACGTACGGCACACAACACGCCTAAAAACATCCCTTTAACCCAACACAACACCTTAAAACCTAAAAATGTATTTCGAAATGACTATAACAGAACAAGCAGCACCTTTCCGCAAATATTTGTATGCGAGACAGTATTATATGAACGTTTCTATTTTGCGGCCTACACGAAGCTAAAGCCTGCGAATTTCCTACTACCTGGTCCGGGGAATAGAGGAGGAACCGTCGCCTGTCCACATTTGACTTCCCCCTTACCCTACCCTAAAGGTTTAACACCTTAACCATGAGTCGAGTCTGGTTCGAAACACTTTTACAGATCTAATACGATCTAAGTTACCCTAAACGGATGCATGGAAAGCCAATAAAGCAGTTGTTTTGTAGGGTACTCACTTTAACTAGCTGGTCCTGTAATGCAGGGATTCCACTCCAAGGGATATTCACACTAGTTTAGGCGGGGGGTTCTGCCTTTAAACTAATCTGATAGTTTGAAATAAGCACTCTTCCACAGTACAGGTATTCAATGATGACGAGATGTGTTCCTACACAGTTTTACTGTTTATTTAGGTAGCAGATTCTTACCACCATCTTGCATTGAAATGAGGAGGGAATACAGTATCCAGTCGCCTCTCACGGAGCATGCGCGAAATTGCAGACGCGGTGGATTGTGGGAAACGTAGTTCGTTACCGTGGTTTTACAGCATCAGCAATGAATTAAAGACATGATAGGTAAAAGCTTTGATGGATACATTCTTGTTTAATACCATACATTTGATAACAGAGATTTTTAGCAGTTAAAACATTCATTTGATGCTATATAACTGGGTATAAATGACTGAATACAAATCAATATCCCAAAATGTAGCTGGTAAAAGACAGAAACATTCTCAACATCAAGGTTTTAGGTTAAAGGGGACATTTCACAAGACTTTTTTTGGTGTCTCCACAGTACGAATAAAGTTTTAGCTCAAAATATCATATAGATAATTTATTATAGCATTTAAAAATTGCCACTTTGTAGGTGTAAGCACTTTGTTGGGTGTGTCCTTTAAAATGCAAATGAGCTGATCTCTCCACTAAATGGCAGTGTCGCGGTTGGATAGTGCAGATTAAGGGGCGGTATATCCCCTTCTGACATCACTGGGGGATCCATATTTCAATTACCTATTTTTTCACATGCTTGCAGAGAATGGTTTACCTAAACTAAGTTACTGGGTTGTTCTTTTTCACGTTTTCTAGGTTGATTAAAGCACTAGGGACTCAATTATAGTACTTAAACATGAAAAAGTCAGATTTTCATGATATGTCCCCTTTAAAATATAGTTTAACTGTAAAAGATGACATAGCATTTCAACCATCAAAATATAGTTTAAATAGACTGTAAACATTTGAATAATAAAAAAATCATTATTAAAATATTTTCACTAAATAAGGAAATATTTTATGGGGAAATCTGAAAAATGCTAAGCAAACTACAAAATGAAAACTGAATTTATTAAAACAGAAATGTCTTATATGCATGAGGTAGCATTTAGAGTTTTTAATAGTCTTGCTTAAGAATTTGTAAAGTTTAGACCGATTGCTTGAACATGAAGTCAATATACAACTTCAAGTAATTAAAACATATACAAGACCTGCATACACAATCAAAAATACTCTTAAATGTAATGCACGCGTTTGATTACATCTGTATACTTTAGATGCAAAGTAGATAAAACTCAATCCTAAATCCACATGCATGTAGGTTTGGGCCACAGTTGATCCGGTGACTCTTCTGGCTGGATTGCATCGACTGTTAAAGCTGGATCTATTGGGTGAGGACTCAACAAGGACGTGCGGGCAGCAAGGAGCCCCATTCGCACACAGCTGTCTGTGTTTCTTCCTTGGAGGATCCCGACCATCATTGCTCCGGCAAAACTACGGTAGTTGAAAGAGAGGGATTTGTGGAGTAGACTAAAGAACAGAGCTTGATATCTTATAAAATATTAATAAATACACACCTGTCACCCGCTCCAGACACATTTACTGTTTCTTCTGAACTTACTGCCAGTGCAGGATAATAGAAAGCACACAACTGTCCTTTCTGTTACAAAAAAGCATACTACATTATACACTATACAAAACTTTCTACCTTACTTTATGATACATCTTAAATTGGACAGTTTACTTCTAAATGAAAATATATAAACATAAACAAAACATTTATACCAGCTTATGCCTTCTTGGTTGCAAATTGACGGTCCCTGCCTCGTGCTCTCCACATACCACCACACCCAGCGACCCCAGAGTAACCACCACACAGTGCAGATGGTCCAGCAGAGGGCGAGAGAGAGCAGGTACACAGCTCAAGACATCCTCGAGAGACTTGGGCAACTCTATAACAATATCAGACTTTAGTTACAATTAAACATTCAAATTCAACATCTTTCTTAATAGCCCTGCTATGCCTTTGGATACTTCATGTATCATTTTACAGTCACCAAAGCCTGGCACATTTTAGGGACATATAGGGTTATAAGATGGCACATAAACATTCACTTAATTTTACATGCTTTACTACAGTACAGTACCTCTGGGAATGGGTAAACCTAGTGTCTGATTCATAGTGCAGAGCTCAGCCAGGTTGGGTGAAGTGTATGAAAGCGATTTCCAGCTCTCAGACAGGAAGGGTTTGCATGCCTTATCAGCATCCGTGGGTTCGAACCACACTGCAGAGAAAGTAGACATTTACGTATGAACTAAATCAAAAGATATGAAATGAGCACACTGTGCTTTACCAGGGATGGAGAATTTCCTGGCGATACCACACACGTAATCGATGGTGGAAACAGGAATGTTCCCATCAAGAACTACAAGTGATGCAGATGCAATCTGATCCTCATACTGAGAAACCTGAGAATCATTATTGAAAATGAAAACTCATTGATGCTTTAACCTAGCTATTACCCTTTACTTAAGAATATATTTGTTTATACATACATACTGCTCTTGTATGCGCTGATGGATGTCCATGTCGCCCAATCCTAGGCTTAGCTCGCCAGACTGACTTATGACGGCACAATAGGTTGCAGTTTTCTGATCGTCTAATTTTGCTATTGCACTCGTATCCTGATGATTATAAAGCAAAACACTGTAAATAAAATTTGTTCGAAGAAAATTGACTATAAAATGAATAGTCAACTACAGTACACAACTCACCATGTGCTTACAATAGTTTAACACAGCATCACTATGAGAGTCCTTCCCAACTGCAGAGATGAAGAGAGGTTTGTGTCCTAAACGACTCAAACAGTCTACAGGGAATACATGGAAGGTTAAATACACAGGAATTTGGAAGCATCAGAATGAAATATAATTTTTTTCAGTAACACGAATAATATGAATGACATGTTACTGTACAAACCAGCAATATTTCTGCCCACTCCACCAAATGACTGGCACACACTTCCTGGATTTGTCTGGCCAAACTGAATTTAATACAAAAATTATCCTCATGAAATAAATGAAAAGTTGTAAAATGTCAATTTTAAGCTAAACTAACTTAACAGACCTACCAGCAGTTTCTTTGTTGTCCCTTTAGCAATTAAATCAACATTAATTCCACCTATAACAATCTGAGAGAAATAAAAATGATTTATTTTCCATTTGTTGAAATATAGACAAGCTTAAAACATATATGTGAACAACATCAGACCAATTTCATGCAGTGTTGTACTTTATAAAACATTTAGTTCCAGTACCTGATTCTGATTGGTCAATAGCTGTTTTTTAAGATGTCAAATAAATCTTTGGTGTCCCCAGAGTACATACGTGAAGTTTTAGCTCAAAATACCCCACAGATAATTTATTATAGCATGTTAAAACTTTGTAGGTGTGAGCAAAAATGTGTTGTTTTGGGTGTGTCCTTTAAAACGCAAATGAGTTGATTTCTGTCGTGTCGTGGTTGGATGGTGCAGATTAAGGGGCAATATAATCCCCTTCTGACATCACAGGGGGAGCTAAATTTCAATGACCTATTTTTTCACATGCTTGCAGAGAATGGTTTACCAAAACTAAGATACCGGGTTGATCTTTTTCACATTTTCTAGGTTGACAGCTCTTAAACATGGAAAATGTCAGATTTTCATGATATGCCCCCTTTAATTTACGATAAAGCAGAGCTATGACCTCTGCACCCAAAACTTCTGTGTATTACTGCGCAGCATCCTTGGCAACCACCCTTAAAGATGAATACAATACATTTTTTTGTGTGTACGCGAGGGTCCGCATATAGTGCACGTGACGCAATTTTCATCATCAGAAGAGTGTGCGACTTTAACAAGTACATACTTCGACCAAGCGTGCCGCACAAGCCCTGAAAAGTGAAGCCAAAACGTCTCGATCGCCCCCCAGTGACTGGTCCCAGTATAGGTCATAAACCCCGCCTCCCCATGTTATTCAATGGGACATGAGACCAACTAAAAAAATTAATTACACTTTAATTATATTTTTTCCGAAGCTGGTTTCTGTCATTCACTGTAGTTTTTATCACACTGATGTAAATTAAAATGTTTGTTTTTAAAATAGGTTTGTGTTTAGTTAGTTATTTAATGATATTAAAACGGTGGTGTCACGTCATGATTGACAGCTGTGATATCGTGTGATATGCGCATTCTACGAGAGCGAGGGCGGGGTTTTGACTTCGCGGCTTCCCTTCCTGCTCACTACTGCGCATGACTGGTCCCGAAATCGCTATTGCGCAGACTCAAGACCCAAGATGTCAGCGCCATATCGGGACACTGGCGGCTTCACTTTTCACCAATGGAAGAGAGCGAACAGGCGTCGTCCATCTTTTTTTTTACAGTCTATGACTTCGACCTTTACGGTTCACAGTCGGTCAGGCACTATTTTTTTTAGCATAATGAAGGCTTTTAGTGAGTATACTTTATGAGAAGTTTGCTTTAATATTTGTATTGTGTGGTACCTGTTTTATAAAAGCAACAAGGTACTCGAGGCTAGGCTGTATCGTGAACAAGTCACGGCTGAAGCATTGTTTCTTCGTGTCATGCCAACGTCCGTAACTGGGTATAGTCTGTTTTTTATGCACAGCCTTGCAAAGCATAATTCATTTCAATCATACTTGTGCGCAGATGTTCAACACATGCCCATTGCATCAAATTGCAATACCTCTTAAGGCCTACATACTACATACTCCTGTACGTGCAAGCGTGACATACATGTAAAATGAATGCAAGTTTTTTTTTATCCAGTGGTGCGCATACAGTGTTCGCGAACTCTTCTGATGACGAAAATTGCGTCACGCAAACTGTACTTGGACACAAGCGCATGGGTACAAATTTACCATACTTATCTTATAGCTTAATGTATATTTACTGTCAGGGCCGTGCACAGGGGGGTGGCCTGGTGGCTAGAGCAACTGCCCCTCTGCCCTAATCAGCTGAGGTGCCACTCTCACCAACCGCCAACCCGGGTCAAAGTGTTCTGTTACCGCTCGTCTAAAGATCCACCTTTTCTGGTAATCCACTTCGTGATTTCCCGCCCGCTACGCAGCATCTCTCACAATCTGTGTCCACTCTTTGAAGGGCGGAGACGACAGTTTGTTGTATTAACAGGTAGATTCATTACATTACCTCAGTTGTTAAGCTGCTCAATTAGAAATTTGGTAGTTTGAAGCCGAGAGAGGTCGTGTACTATATTTATTTTTGCTTGGTTGTTTTCTCGTGATCACGACTTAATTTTCTCCTTATCTCGAGATAACAGTTGTATTCCCAGGTGAAAAAGTAGTACACTTCCATAGTGTACTTAAAGTGCTTTATTTTCGCACACTAATTTTGTACTTAATATACTAAAAATTCATCTTTAGTACTACTTAAGATGTTCTTAAAATCATCTAAGTGTACTTCACTGTGCTATTTTGAGACACCATAAATATGTTAAAATGTATTTAAAAAATGTATTTAGATACCACTTTTAGTAAACTTGAACCCATCTTTGTGTGAAAGTTGAGTTCAAGTTTAATTCAAGTGTTAAGTAAATACATTTTTTAATACAGAGATAGTATGTTAAAAATGCATTTTAGTTAATATTCATGGTGTCTCAAAATAGCACAGTGAAGTACACTTAGATGATTTTAAGAACATCTTAAGAAGTACTAAAGATTACTTTTTAGTATATTAAGTACAAAATTTGTGTGCGAAAATAAAGCACTTTAAGTACACTATGGAAGTGTACTACTTTTTCACCTGGGTTCTTGTGATGTCATTAAAGTTTACAAAAGAACATAATTTTTAGACAGCAAAAGCATATTTAGCTAAATTAGCATGAATGAACAAATTAGATTTTACTTGGATCGGGGATTCGCTCAAGATTAAACAGATTTGCCAATTTGATAGCGCGGTGAATTTAGGGACCGTCTATAAAGTATCTCCATATACGTTTCTACTTAAACAGCATTAAAATGGAGTTACTTAAAGTCAACAAACAGTCACAAAACCAACTGTAAAGTGTTTATGTGGTTGTCAACTATGCACACTTTTTTAGATTTTTTATTTTTATTCAAATAAACTGTTAAATACTATTGAAGATAGAAACGTGTACATTGTTACTTTAGAGATGGTCCCTAAATTCACGAACATCAAACTTTATTTATTTATTAAGTCTATCGACAATGAGCTACGCGTGGTAACCCAACTCATATGTGCATCAGCAGTCCACTTCAAAATAAATGAATATTATGGACAGGAAATTACATTATGGCATTTGGATTCAGGATAACATGAAAAAAACTTTTGTTATCTCGAGATCATGAGAAAACAAGCAGCAAAAATTAAAATATGAATGACCTCTCTCGTCTTTCGTATGTTTTTTCTGTGGGTAATGATTTGCTCTCGGTCTTCTAAAAGTGCTAACAACTTAGCAAGTAAACATTCTTAGAATTACAGTGATTGTCTAATATAAATAACACCAAATTTGCTGTTGTTGGCACACTTTGTAGACAAAAAAATAAAAAACAATGTTTTCACAAAAAAAAGAAGACTGCAAAGGAAGGCTGCAAAAGCTCTTCAAAATTGTAAACATGGATTCAAAGCTTCAGCACGTAAATAATATGGAATATTAAGCAGTTTTGTCACACTTTAATTCTTGTTATTAAGTATATTTTCCATTATAATCACTTCTCTTTTTCTGATACTAATCTATAACACATCATATTGTTAAAACCATATAAATTGTGCCCTCCCCCAGTGCCCCCTTTTTGGTTTGGGCCACTGCCCCTCAAAATGTCCGTGCACGGCCCTGTTTACTGTATATAATACTGTATATTTTATGTAGAGCACTACTTACGGTTTTCTGGCCCTTTGTCGACTGTGTCTTAAAGTCTTCTTTGAAGCTGGCTTTGACTTTGTGTTTAGAGAGGGCACATGCAATTTTACTGCCAACTTTGGCATTGTTATGGATGAGTGCTATATCTAAAGGTAAATGAACTTCAGGAAAATACACCAATATGATGCAGATCTTCTCAATCACACAACACACTATTCTTTTTTGAATGAACACAAAACTGATCCAAGAATATGCATATACAGTGTTTTATTGTGACACACTATGTTTTGAATCTTACTGTTGGTGGATACTAGCTTGCAAAGACTTTCCCTTTGTCAGTACATTGACACGCTGAAGAACATAAGGTGTGACATCTCTTCCTGTGACCCCCTTTGAACTGTGGGCATACAGAGAAAAACAGTGCTTATCAAAGATTGTGGACAGAGATTCATTGCATTACTGCATATGCATCAAAAGCTCACATGAAAAGGCATGATAAGAGAACTGATCTAAAATCAACATCAACTTTTAAATGAGTACACGTAAGGCAAAACAGATCTAAGATCTTAGCTTTATCAGATCAGAATTTGCTTTACCAATCAAGCTTGCATGAACTAGCTGTTTTACTCTACCTGGCCTCAGACACAGCTGTTTGTATGGCATCTTCGATCTGCTGTCCTGTTGCTGCATGTTCTTCAGGGATGGGAACAGCCAACAAAATGCCACTGTGTAAGCCCAACGACATTGTGCTTGCTATGGTATGGAAAAGACAGGTCACAGGGTTCTCAATTAAAGAAACATTATCTACGGTCTGTTCAATTAAGAGTCACTAAAGCATTCGGTAAATGTGTAATATTGACATTTCTCTCACTACAGGTTGGGTAAAAGCTTAAACGCCTGAACTTGCCAATAAGCTCCGCTGCCTCTTCAGCACTAGAGACACAGTAAGGAGAACTAAATCCACTTTGCTGGGAGAAGAACGCCGGGAAGCTTTTTGAATCTCCGTACGTGGCCACGCACACACCTTGAGTTTCCTGTAAACAATGGCATTGATTTCTGAATAAGAACTTCTAAATTCAACATGAAATAAAAATAGACCGCATTTAATTTATGGACTTTTTGTACAGGAATAGGAAAGCAAGTGTTTTCTGTGTAAAATTCACAACAAGTCACTTGGTTTGAGATCTTACCAAGAACTCAAGAGTGCGGCCAATATCTAGGATGGATTTCACTCCGGCGGATACGACAGCAATTGGAGTTCGACCCAGTTCGGTGAGGTCGGCACTCACATCCAGTGCTACAGGAAATAATATGCTCAATCAATATATTATATTAAATTATATTACATTACATTAAACTGTTACATATATCAGCACACAAATTATGCGATATTGCATTAAAGGAGACATTTCACAAGACTTGTTTAAGATGTAAAATAAATCTTTGGTGTCCCCAGAGTACATATGTAAAGTTTTAGCTAAAAATACCATATAGATAATTTGTTATAGCATGTTAAAATTGCCACTTTGTAGGTGTGGGCAAAAACGTGCCATTTTTGGGTGTGTCCTTTTAAATGCAAATGAGCTGATGAAAGCACTGATCGCCATAATGGTGGTTTGTTGAAATTAAAACTCAATTGTGCTTTCAATTATTTTCTCTCTTTCTCTTTGCACTAAATGGCAGTGCCATGGTTGGATAGTGCAGATTAAGAGACAGTATTACAACCCCAAATCAGAAAAAGTTGGGACATTGTAGAAATTGTAGGTAAAAAAGGAATGGAATATTTTACAAATCTCATAAACTTATATTTTATTCACAATAGTTTTGATAACATATAACATATCAAATGTAGAAAGTGAGACATTTTGAAATGGCATGCCAAATATTGGCTCATTTTGGATTTTTTGGAAGTTTATGAGATTTGTAAATTATTCCATTACTTTTTTACTTACAATTTCTACAGTGTCCCAACTTTTTCTGATTTGGGGTTGTATTTATAATAAGATCCCCTTTGACATCACAAGGAGAGCCCAATTTTGCATGCTTGCAGAGAATGGTTTACCAAAACTAAGTTACTGCTTTGTTCTTTTTAAAGGGACACTCCACTTTTTTTTGAAAATATGCTAATTTTCCAGCTCCCCTAGAGTTCAATTAGAATCCATTTAGGTGATCTCCGGGTCTGGCGGTACCACTTTTAGCATAGCTTAGCATAATTCATTGAATCTGATTAGACCATTAGCATCACGCTAAAAAAATAACCAAAGAGTTTTGATATTTTTCCTATTTTAAACTTGACTCTTCTGTAGTTACATTGTGCACTAAGACCGATGGAAAATTTAAAGCTACGATTTTCTAAGCAGATATGTCTAGGAACTATACTCTCATTCTGGTGTAATAATCAAGGACTTTGCTGCTGTAAGATGGCTGCAGCAGGCGTAGTGATATTATGCACTGCCCGAAAATAGTCCCCTTGGTTACTTTCAATAGAAGGGGACTATTTTCAGATGCTGCGTAATATCATTGTGCCTGCTGCAGCAATGTTACAACAGCAAAGTCCTTGATTATTACGCCAGAATGAGAGTATAGTTCCTAGCCATATCTGCCTGGAAAATCGCAACTTTTAATTTTCCGTCGGTCTTAGTACACAATGTAACTACAGAAGAGTGAAGTTTAAACTAAGAAAAATATTGAAACTCTTTGATTATTTTTTTTGCGCAATGCTAATGGTCTAATAAGATTCAATTAATTATGCTAAGCTATGCTAAAAATGGCACCGGCAGACCCGGGGATCAGCTGAATGGATTCCAAATAAGTGGAGTGTCCCTTTAACATTTTCTAGGTTGATAGAAGCACTGGGGACCCAATTATAGCACTTAAACATGAAACAATTCAGATTTTCATGATATGCCCCCTTTAATATGTTTTACATAATGTGCATATTTATCACAAAAAAGGTAATTAAAAAAATAATAAACTTGCAGTTCTCTCCATCTCTATGAACTCCACCAACGCCTCCTGTTACAAAAACACGAATCCCGGCCATGTGAGCCGCAATCATCGTTCCGGATACAGTGGTACCACCGGACAGACCCTGCAGTATCAAAATAAATCTGGTTCACATCAATCTATACATCTAATGAGATACACACCAAGATGAATACCAGACCTTGCTGATGACGTAAGGCAGGTCCCTTCTGGACACTTTGAGTGCCGTTTTACTCTGTGCCAGAAAGTCCAGCTCATCCGAGGAAAGGCCCACATGAATCCTTCCCTCCAGAATTCCAATGGTAGCTGGGATGGCACCCTCAGCCCTTACGATAGCCTCCACTTCTCTAGCTGTGCTGAAAGAGAGATCAATGCACAATCAATGTATGCATTGATATGGCCATTCTTGCTGACAAAATATGTAGTAAAGGTTAAAACGATAAGCATGTAGGACGACACAGTGTGAGGGTTTGTCACAACCTGAGATTGTGAGGGTAAGGCATTCCATGTGTAATAATAGTGCTTTCAAGTGCCACAACTGGCCTGTGATCAGCTAGGGCCTCTTGCACAGCAGGATGGGTTGTAAATAGGCTTTCTGTAGGAAAAATGAAGTATTTAAACTTGGCATATCAAAACACACTGTACTATGATTGAATCAGTTCTTGTATGTGATTGATCATCATGTAGTCATACTGTATATAAACCAACACCACAGACCTAGTGCCTATTCATTGTAACTCTATTGAAAATCTATTTAAATTTGAAGTAGGTGTACTAGGACTAAATCATTGATTGTGTTGCTTTACCATTTTTGCCAAGTCGGGTGAATGAAGTTGTAATGCTGCGTCTAAAGAATGCAGATGATCTCCACAACATTTTCAAAGCAGACTCTTCAGGTAAGCAAAACTCAGTGATTTATAAACATCATCAAACAAACTGTCCAGGCATGTTTACAAGACATTCAGGTAAATCAAATATTATGATCTATTTGGACGAGGCAGACGATTTAACAGTAACAAGGTGTTTAAGTAATGATTTCTTGTTAAACATCGTAGACAGAAATCATTCAATTATTAACACAATATACGGGTTCTTTATGTAAACACTACAAAAGCACCGCGGCAGTTTAATAAAGACCGACAGATCAAACACTTATAGTATCACGTGCTACTTACACTCAGCTCGCGCAAATACTTACTTCAATCACAATTTTAGCGCTGTTTATCGCCCTGTATTACAACAATGTGTAAGACTGTCGTTTAACAACAACTAAACTAATATGATTCAAACCATTTGCAGCTCTTCTCTCGACCACACTGGGGTTGAACTTTGATCTGGTTGGGTCTGTTTGTACGATAGACGAGAATCACATCAAACCGCCTTTACTCATGATGATGCAAATGACTTTTTTTGTTATTTTGTTGAAACGTTATAACACCAAATACACAAATTAAGTTATTATTAATAATATTTTAAAGTTTTCTAAGATGATTGCTCTTGTTTCTCCTCACTTTCGTAAGCTTATTTGGATAAAAGCGCTATATGCCTGAATGTATGTAGCTTACATGTAAGTTAATATAATGTTTACAAAAAATAGGGAATGAATTTTAGTTTCAAATTTGATAGTGTAATTTGTAGTAATCATATTACGTAAAAATTTATTTTAGTGGTTATTTGCTTGATTACAATTTTATTTAAATAATTTTAATTTTCAATATTTTAATTTATTTTCAATGCAATTTTCTTGTTAATCTTTTTATATTCATGTAAAAAAATACAAATTTTTACTAGGATAATGTGACATCTCACAATGGTTAAAATTAACTTGATTGAGATTTAAAACTATTGAGGTAAAAATTTGAAGTAAAGCCTAAGCTGGTTTGCTGTTTTTTTCTAGTCTCTCAGACTGGCTGGTTTAGCAGGCTGGTTTTACAGTGGTTTTGAACACCTTTTTGATGGTCTTGGGGGTCAGGCTTTACACCAACTACAAATATATATATATATATATAGCTTTAGTTTGATTTCTGCAAACAAAATTATTAATGCAAAAAATCCTGCTATAGATTTTAGATGCAGTAAGGTCCAAAATCTAAGATAATAAACAAATTTGTTTTTTTAATGTAAAATTGTTAAGGGACTATTTAAAAGAAAACTAGCTTTTTAAATAAATAATAAAAACTGGTCTGTATTAATCTTTTTTATTGAATACCCTTTGTAATATCATGTCTGCATTATTGATATCATTTATATAATTCTGATGATTCTTTTAAATGTAAAAACTAATGATATATATATATATATATATATATATATATATATATATATATATATATATATATATATATATATATATATAGTTTTGTTTTCAATAAATACACTGTAAAAAGTGTTTCTGGACTTAACTTTAATACTTCAAGAAGTAACGTATGGTCGATGTTTTAGGTTGCTTCAGATAATATAGTTGTAGTGCATGTGCAAGTGCTATTTATATTATTAATTTTTGTTTGTTTACATTGTTAAAATGTCTGATATGTTTTATGAAACAGTACAACATGGTGGTTTACTTTCAGGAGTTGTAGAAATACTTTCTTTTCCCTGCAATATGAAAAATGTAGGTTACATAAATTTACATATATTTGAATATAATTTAAATCGATTTTAGAAAAATAAATATCATATCACATATAACATATTATAAGCATGTTCCTTTATTATTTAGCATGCTATTGCAATATAAAAAAAATTCTTCAGTATTGCACAATCCTATATTATACTGCATTACATTGAACTGTCCTAATGGCCACATATTAGCATAACTGCACTCTTGTGTTAAAACAACACATTTTATGTCTAGTTAAGGACAACAAAATGTGTTATTATTGGAACAATAAAAATAATTTTGTGTTGTTTTAAAGGGGACATATCATAAAAATCTGACCTTTTCCATGTTTAAGTGTTATAATAATTGGGTCCCCAGTGCTTCTATCAACCTTGAAAAAGATCAACCCATTAACCTTGATAAACAATTCTCTGCAAGCATGTGAAAAAATAGGTCATTAAAATTGCCCCCTCCCCCCTTGTGATGTCAGAAGGGGATAATACCACCCCTTAATCTGCACTATCCAACCACAGCACTGTCATTTAGTGCAGATCAGCTTATTTGTTGTCCCTTTAATTTATTTGAACACAAAACCAACATAAAATAACACATAATATGTAAAAAGCATTACACAAAATAATGTGTAAAAAATAAACACATCCTTTCTTAGAGTATGTAACCTCATGTCATGCTTAGTTAAGCATCAGACTTACATTATAATCACAGTAGTCTGATTATGTAAACTTAGGTATTAACATATAACTAGACTTACAGATGTGGTAAGCATAAAGCATGCTGTACCAAAGTTTGTGTTGCTGGTATTCCTTTCACATCAATGGCTGTAAAACTGTTCAGTGCTGGACTACTATACTGGACGTCCATGGTAACAACTGAAGATTGCTTATTTAGTAATAAACCTGTCTCTTCAATGGAAGTCATTAAAATGTGATCATCCTCACTGTGACACATAATCATATTGACACCCGTTTGAGCTTCATGTCCTTCAATGAGATGATAGCATTCTGTGACAGCATTGTAGGTAATGTCTGTAGAATAGATCGGATTGAAGTCGTTTTCCTCGACTTCATCATCTGTATCCAAAAGCTCCATTTCAAACCAGTTTGGATTTTTCAGCTGGTAACAGTGAAAAGTGTCAATAGCATCTCGAAGGGCTCTTCCTGATGGACATGTGAAATAATCAGTCTCTCCAACGCCCTCGATGCATTTCATTCTGCCAGGCTCCTGTTTTTCCACATCCAAGATCCTGAAGTAAAGTTCTTCAAAGTGATTCATCAGCTTGTACTTCACCACCGTGTTAAACGGTGCTGGTACGTCATTCTCGCTGCACACGTCATCAAAATAAGCAACTATGTATTTGTGGAAAGACGAAGCATGAACAAAATCCGGTATGATGAGGCTCAGGGCTGGCGTAAGCATGTCTCCTATTGGTGAATGAGCATCCTCCTTTAATCTGACCCTGTTTTCACCGCACATGGCCCTCCATTTTGCATGCACGCCTGGAGAGCACAAGATCAGGACTTTATCTGAAGATTTGGAGATTTGCTCCCTTTGCATGTCCAGCCACTGAATTCTACCAATGGTGCTGAGCCAGTAAGAATCGAGGAGATCAAGGGTAACATCTGTACCACACTTAGCCCGTAGGAAGGCACATAATTTTAGGATGATGTCTTTGTATAGGGGGTGGTCCAATGAGTAGATTATCAGCACCCTTCTATGCTCTTGAACAGGTTTGCATTCCCATTTACTTTTCGCACTGGTCGAGTTGACTAAGTATGGGGTGTCTGTCAGAAACATGATAAGGAGCTTGAATAAAAGTTAAATAATGAAATGCATGAAAATGTGGAATGTCAGGATCAGATGCTTGCATGAAGTTATACTATACAGAGATATTGCATTGGGCTTTTTGTTACTACTTACCTTTATGAAAATATTTGTGCAGCAAAAACGCAATGAAGCAACCAACCACAGCCAATATAACCAGCAATGATACCAGTATCACCAAAACAATAAAATCAGATGGAGCTTTCAGAAGATCTGCCATTAACATATAAAAAGAGGTCATGACCGCACTGTATAAAATAAATACAAAAAGGGACAAACCCAACCTGTTGGTTGGTAATTTAACTTATGTTGGGTTGTTTTAGCTCATTGTTGGGTCAAATATAAAAAAATTTGATTAATTTAACCCAACGGCTGGGTTTGTTCTTTTTGGAACCAACACATTTAGCAAAAAATACATTTCTCTGGCCAAAAATATATTTTAAATGTAAGCTAAATACATTTTGTAGAATGTTATACTTAGTTGAATATATTTTTGAATTTAGAAATATACTTAGTTTTAAAGTTGATATTTCAACATATATTTCAAATACATTTCTAATTTTACATCCCATATGGCAATCATTTTTTGCCTAAATAAATTTTAAATATATGCTAAATACAAGTTAAAGGCAGGATGCATGATTTCTGAAAGCCAGTGTTGACATTTAAATCACCTAAACAAGCACGCCCCTACCCCATTAGAATCTGGACCCTCTTTTAATAGACCCGCCCCACACATATGCAACCCAGGCAAGGATGTTGGTTAGTAGACACGCCCTTTACTGCTGATTGGCTATAAGTGTGCTTTGGTAGTCAGCCCAACTCCCTTTTCCAAAGTGTTTTTCAAAAATCATGCACCCCGCCTTTAATTTTATAAAGTATATTTTTGAAGTCGAAAATAATTGAATTTTAATCTTTTAAAAACTGTAATGTGTACAGATTCGTAACATAAACAAAGTTTTTCTTCCAATGCGACGTGAATATATTTCCTTGGATTGAAATATATGGAGGGTTAGATATATTTTTTAAAGCTTTAAAAAGATTTCAAAATATACAAAAATTGTCAAAAAAATATATCAGTGAAAACTATATTTTTGTAAACATATTCCAAAATTTATTTCAGCAAATATATTTTTTGGCTATTTATTGTATATTTTAAAATATTTTTCCTTACAGGAAAGGTGGGTTTAAAATAATGCAGCATTTTATTTTTATATAATGCAGGGTTATTTTTAACCCGTGGTTTAGTAAAATAAGGACAAACCCAACCATCGAGTTAAAGTTACCAAGAAAATATGCATATTTGACCCATGGGCTTAGTAAACCTGTTTACTTTATAACCCAATGGTTGGGTTGGTCCCTTTTGACCTAACTATGTGTTTAAAAAAAAGAATTTTAAGAGCACAGTAACTATATTCATTTAACAAAAACACAGACACTATAGCCATAAATTGAAAAAAACAATTCCATTGCTGTGAATTATACAGTGTATGTTTCTCTGAATGTTGCCCTATGAGCAAAAGTAGCCTACACACATTCTAAAAATGGCTGGGTTATTTTTAACCCATGCTGGGTAAATATTGGACAGAACACGTGCTGGGTTAAAAATGATCGGTGTTGTTCTTATACAACCATAGGTTATAATAACCCAGCAGTTGGGTTAAAACAACCCAGCATGTGGGTCAATTTTACCCAATATGGGTCAATGTTGTGTCCAATATTTACCCAACATGGCTTAAAGGCGGGGTGCGTGATTTTTGAAAAACACTTTGGAAAGTGTCAGGCTGACAACCAAAACACACTTGCAGTAGGGGGTGTGTCTACTTACCGACATCTTACCTGGGTTGCGTATGTGTGTGGCGGTTCTATCAACAGAAGGTCCAGATTCTATTGGGGTAGGGGCGTGCTTGTCTAGGTGTTTTAAATGTCATCATTGGCATTCAGAGATCATGCACTCTTCCTTTAAAAAATACCCAGCCATTTTAAGAGTGCAGTAAATTAATTTTGAGTTACGGTACAATACTTACATGGACAGATATTAACTTTCTCTCTGTAATCCAAACAGTTATTCAAACATTGAATGGAGAGTGGCTGAATCTATAGAAAAAGACATTACTTTATAATATTATTAATAGCCAACATTAAGTCACACTCACCTTAATACTAACAAACTTATATCTATAAGTTACTCAAGTAACTCACCAAAACGTACAAACTGCAGTCAGTTAGCCGCTGTACTTCGATTGTGAAGTTAACTTTTAGTGATGTCTGGTTGGCCTTTAAAACAAAGTTTTAATATAATTATAATAATCAGCTATATTAAAGAAAATTATAATGAATACAGCTGAAAGTCTTCATATGCATAAATTAAAGGTACCTTCAGAACTATGAGAGATTGTTCTGGATGAAGGTCAGGACTGTGAATAGAGACTCTGTATTGTTCAGAGATCTTTTCAGGTTTGAAGTTTATGGTTATCACCAACTTGTTTTCATTTTCATTATCCGCTGTCCAAATAAGATTAGGATTCCAGATTTTCTCTAAAATCAAATAAATAAATAATTATGCCTGTTCGGAAACAAACAGATAATATACTAAAATTGTTCATGTTTGGTTGTTTATGGATTGCAATAACTTGAATGCTCCCAATGATCACATGATTACATCATTTATCAGTACTGTACCTGGAACATTAACTTGGATTCCTCTGGTATAGCTGCCTATGTTTGGCTTTGGTAAATTGGTTATAAAAACCTGGTATTTAGAGCCTGGGTTAACCACAACTCTGTCTAAAGAAAAAGTCCACTAAAAGGAAATAAATAAAGAAGAATATAAAAACAAATCTAAAATTGTGTTAAAGGTGCAGTGTGTAAAATTTAGCGGCATCTAGTTGTGAGGTTGCGAATTGCAACCAACGGCTTAGTCCACTGCTCACCCCTTGCTTTTGAAACACATATAGAAGCTGCCACCGGACAAACATGTCAAAACGTGTCAACTTAGTAAAAAAAATTGTCCGTTAAGGGCTTCTGTAGAAAATGCCGCCACAAAATGGCGACTTCCATGTAAGGGGACCCTCTTTGTACGTAGATAAAAAGGTCTCGTTCTAAGGTAATAAACACATATCGGTTCATTATGAAAGGTCTTTATACACCCCTGATAATATAGTTTTGTATATTATTTTGTATTTCTGTCAAGAGATTCTACTAAAAATTACACACTGCACCTTTAAGTAAATATGTTTTACATTATAACATGGCTTAAATAATAACCTTCTTTATTATATCCACTTACCACGTTGTTCTTTGGGTTTTTTGCCCATTGCAGTTTATTGAGAAATATGTAACGAATGCATTCACTGTTATTTGTCGCCATTTCAACTACACAAACATCAGTTCCTTTAAGGAAGTATATGCTACCTGAGGTAAATATTGTGATAATAGAAAACAGATCGATTTAATATTAAGTAATATTTCAAAACAGATCACAGTCGAAATAAGTAATAAATGAGATTGTATAGCTTGATTTGATTGTAATTTGTTTTAAATGACAATATTTTCTGAAGGGTAATACGTGAGGTCACATAGCTCATTGTATATAACTTACTATCAGGTGATTGACTCCATGTAAGGTGTAAAACTGGTGCGTACTGTCCACTTTTATCTTTCTTAGCCTTTACATTATAGTTTAAATCTTGAGGAGAGACTGGGGTTTTAACTCTTGGCATGATCCAGCCCTCATGCGAGCAGTTACCTGTGATCATCATAAAATTTTTGTATAGTTTTATCAATATGAAAAACATAAACATCACATTGTCAATTAAAGCATCAAACTTGTACTTACCGATTTGAACCCTGCATGCTAGCCCCTGTCAAACAAAAACAACAATTTACAGTATGTATGTTGAGAAAATTAAGTTATATGAAAGAAAATGAACTCTTTACCTCTTGGGAACAATTCATTGGAGGATGATCTATAAGATGTAGAGGTGATGTTTTCATTGGGAAAGATAAACACATCAAGAAAAGAGCATTCACAAACATCATGTATTTTGTTCTGAAACAGAAACGAACCAAACTGTAGGTGAAATATCATCGATCGCTTTCCGTCAGGTATTCATATTCTGTAGTTAGAGGAAACAGTAAGATCAGATAAGGGGAGGAAGGAGGTGGGGTTACAAACACTGACTGCGCATGCAAACTGAGAAGACATTTTTATCTTATTTACTGAATCTATATCTGGAATTTGCGTATTATAAAGTCCTTATGACCTTATTTGTTGAGAGACTATGGCAAGGCTTAGCTAAAGCCAGGACTAGGCCTTAGTTTAATTAAGATTTTTAAGCATCCTTTATAAACATGACTTAGAGAAAGACGTTACTGTTGTGTATCTTGAGACGAATCAATGGCACTGGCATATTTTAAGATTTGACAGTGCAAGTTATTGTAGGTTGAGAAAGCTTAAACATGTGCCTAAACCAGGACTAAGCCTTGTCTGTGAAACCGAGTGTATGAAATATTTATAAAAATGTATTAGTGAAAATGCGAATTTAATTTGACAAAAGCTAAAAATATCTTATTTTGTCTAATCTTGATTTAAATTTTTTTATGTCATGATATTTGGCCACTACCCATGCATGACCACTAGAGGGCCTTGCCAGTGTACCTACTATTATCTGTTTATTATTATCTAAATGTATTATTGATTATACAGTATAACAATTTCTTAGAAAAGCAATCATGGCTTAAAATTACTTTTTATAGAGAACTGAGAAATAACCAGAAATCCTAAATGTGTTTTAAAAACAACACAGGTAGTGGACATAGAAGAGCGGTGGTCAAATATCCTCAGTAATACCCTGACCAGATCTCAATGAAACTAAATGATGGCTTTGATCATAAGGTCTGTAGACATTGATAACTACTTCATGCAGCAGTCAGCAGAGGATTTGAAGCACCATTACAAAACCCATCTCTCATTTTAACTGTGCTTCAAATTAGGCACTTAATGATCGCAATGTACACCGGCGGTACATGGTGTATCTCCATACCAAGAAAAGGTCACAGTTTATTAGAAATGTCTTTTCTCTGCAATCTCGTAAAAGCATTACTGTCAAAATGTCATTGAGTGAGTCACACTTATGGATTTCAACTTATTGTCATTTTAAAAGTTTATACCTTTTGCATAGATATAGATGCATTAGGCTATACTATACTGTATGTCCTTGTGCACATTATAAATGATATTAAAAGTTGACTTTTAGGACCGTGCTGGCATTCTGTGAACATGAAACATGGTTTACCATCTCTTTACACCCCATTGACATGGCATTTTTTACTTTTTATGGAACCATACATCCAAAAATGTTTCTTTTATGGGATCATGTACACTGTAAGAAGTGAAAAGTTGGTTCAACTTTAAAAGTTACTTTAATTGGTAACACCTAAAAAAATATGTTTATTCAACTTAAAATTTAAAGGAACAGTATGTAAGAAATTTATATCAATTAATCATTAAATGGCCCTGAAAAGTCACTAGACATTAAGAAATCATTTTCATTTCAAATACTTATATCACTCACAACAGCGGTCCGGCCAGGATATTGTCATTTAAAAAGTGGATTTGCAGCCCTCAACTGATGTTTATGTTGTCGTTTGGTATATTGGCCATCAGCTGTGTGATTGCAGTACCAGTTTTAGCCACACGTTTTGTGATTGCAATACCAGTTTAAGCCACAATCCTACATACTGTTCCTTTAACTTTAGGTTTTTTACGTCTTCCCAATTGATATAACTTTTTAAAGGTGCAGTGTGTAACTTTTAGACTGATCTAATGACAGAAATGCACTATTATATACATAACTATATTATCAGTTGTGTATAAAGACCCTTAATGAACTGTTATGTGTTTATTACCTTAAAGCAACACTAAAGGGTTTTTGCTCTTTGCTCCCCCTACAGGTTGTAAGGGGAATTGTTCATTAACACTGTCGTAAATTATTTAGCCTACTGCAGCAAAGCTGGCTCTGATTGGATTGTAGGTCTGCCGTAAAGCAAGTTTTTGCAGTTTCACTAGAAGTACCGGACCGCGACCTGACGGTTGGAAACTTCTTTTGTGCGGTTTTGTCCGATAGAGGGCTTCAAAGCGAATGTGAAAGTGCCGTGCACCCTGTTTCGACTGAAACTTTTTTGGAAACTTGATTTTAAGGTAAAAAAAAACTCTTTGGTGTTGCTTTAAAATTAGCCGTTTTTATCTACATACACTGTGGGTTCACTTACATGGAAGTCGCCATTTTGTGCCGCCATGTTTGTACTGTAGCTCTAAATTGACAAACTGCTCTACAGAGCGCGTTTTGTCACTACTGTATTTTGTCTTAGACAACAACATGTTTGTCCTGTGGCGGCTAGCGTAGCTTCTCTATGCGTTTCGGTGAACGGTGGACTGAGCCATTGGATGCAATTCACAATCTCACTGCTAGATGGTGCTGAAATCTACACACTGCACCTTTAAAGGAAAACATCACAGTTTTTCAATATTTTACTATGTTCTTATCTCAACTTAGATGAATTAATACATACCTCTCTTTTTTTAATGTGTGCACTTAATTTTTGTACAGCAAGTCATGAATGTATTAGCATTTAGCCTAGCCCCATTCATTCCGTAGGATCCAAACAGGGATGAATTTTGAAGCCACCAAACACTTTCATGTTTTCCTTATTTAAAGACCTAATGTTAAATGAGTAATTACACCAGTAAGTATCTTGGCACAAAAAATGTGGCGATAAAAAAATGAGAACTATATTTTTTGGCGGAAGAGCACTTATTTTGCAGCACTTTGACCTTGGCCTGCAGTAACATCATCACTCCTGACTTCCTCCTCTCTCGCTCAAACTTCCGTCAATATTACTGCCTCAGTATTACTGTGTGTAACTACTCATGTAACAGTCTTTAAATAGGGAAAACATGGAAGTGTTTGGTGGCTTCTAAATTTATCCTTGTTTGGATCCTAAGGAATGAATGGGGCTAGGCTAAATGCTAACACATTCACGACACACTGTACAAAGATTAAGTGCACGCATTGAATAAAGATAGGTATGTATTAATTTGTCTAATTTGAGATAAGAACATAGTAAATATTAAAAAACAGTAGTGTTTTCCTTTAAATTGAACCAACTTTTTCACTTTTTACTGTGTAGCATCTTTTGTTTTCAAGAGTGTCAATAAGTTTAAAGTATGACAGTTCACATTTTTAAAATTGCACTGTAAAAATGCAGCATAAAGTTTCAGCCTATTATTTTAAAGAAGTTGAAGTTCGGAGGTGTTGATAAAGTAACATAAAACTGAAAATGTTTCGACTGCAAGAAAAATGTAATTTATAGAGCATCTGTCGAGGATAACGGTGCTTGACCCTTGCACCAGTGCACAATTATGTGTTTGTGTCATTGTGTAGTGTGTGTACAGGTATCTGTGTCCCTGTCCTGGAGGACATACGCTCCCTGTCCTGTGCAAATACCACAAAGGAAGAGTTGGGGAACAAATAGCCTAGTAATGCACACGTGAAAGCGGGAGACGTAGGGGGGTTAATTTTGGTGAGCCATTCACATGCGGGGTTCATCACATAAATCCTTCACGAAAAATCATAAAATGAGTATTCTGCTTTGACACCACCACACAACTCATTCTCCTGTGACTGCCTCCTTGTTCAAGGTAAGTTATATAGGATATCACATTCATAGCATATCACACATGTAGTCAAATACCCAAAGACACTGAGTTTAATACTACAGATGTGTAATGTATGGTCGGTTTATCACTCCTAGATTGCAGAAGTCTATATGTATTTAATCACAACTGCACAATGAGAGGATGGATGCATATATACTGCACATATACCAGATCCATACAGTATCCTCCCTTTTGGGATCATATGTGCATTTTCGTAACAAGCTGCTTATGTCAACTTTAGGAAATGTGGAGGCTATTATGAAATACTGCTCTTGCTTTCTCAAATGCTTTCTTGAAATGCTGATCCAAGATCAAACGTCTTGGCTTGTGAATATGGGAAATGTAACCGGAGCACATTTTGTAGACAGAGATTTGGCTTCAAGATACAGTCCTTGAGACAGTAGACCTTGAGACGTGTGACTTTCTTAAAAGCTTGGGAAGTGGTTCTCAAACTGGGGGGTGCGAGGTGTTGCCAGGTTTTTGACATTTTATACATACATAAAATCTATGTAATCAAACCTCAGAAAAATATAGCTACCAACCAACAACAGTACATCGTATCATTATATAATGTGTTTTGTTTAATTCAAATTCTAAGTTTGAGATTGTAATTTTGTTAAGGGGGGCATGGAGGGAAGTTGCTAAAAACAGGGAAACAGTCCTTGCTAAAAAAAAATCAACATACTATGTGTTTTTGATGCTGATCTCCTTCTCTAGTACTTCTAACTAACTTAACTCAAGTGTTTTTGATCAACCAGCTAGCTAAATCAGTACTAACCATATAAATCATGGGAATGCAGGCTGGCCTTTGCAGCAGGTTTATTATAAAGTGCAATGGAGTCAAGGCCAGAGACTGAAAGAATGACTGTGATGTTCAAATTTAGCCATGTTGGGTGCACTAAAAAGCACAAGGTAGGGACATAATGAATACACGTGTTCTGTTTGGTCATCTATAAACAGACTTTAATACACCCCAAATGAAATTTAACTCTACGTTGTGAAAGTATCACTCTTGCGACTTTTAAATACTTGGCACCCCATCACTTCTCCTGACTGGGTTATATGTCTGGACTGTAACAATGTTTCCTATGACTATACGCAATGTTGGACGCACATGCAGTATTTAAGCGTTATTTCTTGAGTTATCATCATCGGAAAGATATTTAAGTAATGTGTAGATATGCTGGCTATGACTTTGACCTAAATAAAGAGACTGCTTTGAAGTTTGGAAACTTTGAAACGGCACACACACATTTATAATGGTCCCTTTAAAAAGGTCCTACTATGTATCATTCAGGTACTGCTATACTAGACATTTGACACCAGTATGTAGCCTACCTTTGAAGTACTAAAACTTTGGTAGCAATATGTGGTACTAATATGAACTGTTTGGGTACAAATGTGTACTTTTTCAAATGGTACAGCCCCAGGAACAATTTCTTTCTGACAGTGTAACATATACTTTCATTTTAAGTACACTCTTAAAACTGACTTTTATTCTTCAGGATCCATAAAGAGCAACAACTATGTCTGAAGGGTAAGTACACAGATGACCTTATGTACATTTACATTTATTAATACATCGTAATGGTGTTTATTAAGCCTGTATGGATCACTTTGACCAATTCTATTCCATTTTTTTATTTTTTGCTCCATGCTTCCTCGGTGTAGACCGGTAAGTCGTTTCACTTTTGTTAAAAAAACACATTACTTATAAGGTTTGGCCACTTATAAGACATACACTTTGCTTGAAGGGATGACACCTTCATTATCATGACATGACAAGGAGATTTTTATGCACGTTTATGACAACTATCATTTGTTCAATCATGTCATTTTTAAAGCAAAGATGACATTGTTTGAGATGTTTTTGTTAAGATAACTTGGCATAATGACAGATTATATTTGTACCACTGTAGTTGAGGTCAAGAAAAATATTCATGACGCTGTTATAAAACTACACTCACCTAAAGGATTATTAGGAACACCATACTAATACTGTGTTTGACCCCCTTTTGCCTTCAGACCTGACTTAATTTTCTACGTGGCATTGATTCAACAAGGTGCTGGAAGCATTCTTTAGAAATGTTGGCCCATATTGATAGGATAGCTTCTTGCAGTTGATGGAGATTTGTGGGATGCACATCCAGGGCCGAAGCTCCCGTTCCACCAGATCCCAAAGATGCTCTTTTAGGTTGAGATCTGGTGATTGTGGGGGCCATTTTAGTACAGTGAACTCATTGTCATGTTCAAGAAACCAATTTAAAATGATTCGAGCTTTGTGACATGGTGCATTATCCTGAGGATGGGTACATGGTGGTCATAAAGGGATGGACATGGTCAGAAACAATGCTCAGGTAGGCTGTGGGATTTAAACGATGCCCAACTGGCACTAAGTGGCCTAAAGTGTGCCAAGAAAACATTCCCCACACCATTACACCACCACCACCAGCCTGCACAGTGGTAACAGGACATGATGGATCCATGTTCTCATTCTGTTTACGCCAAATTCTGACTCTACCATCTGAATGTCTCAACAGAAATCGAGACTCATCTGACCAGGCCAAATTTTTAAAGTCTTCAACTGTCCAATTTTGGTGAGCTCATGCAAATTGTAGCCTCTTTTTCCTATTTGTAGTGGAGATGAGTGGTACCCGGTGGATCTTCTGCTGTTGTAGCCCATCCGGCTCAATGTTGTGCGTGTTGTGGCTTCACACATGCTTTGCTGCATACCTCGGTTGTAACGAGTGGTTATTTCAGTCAAAGTTGCTCTTCTTTCAGCTTGAATCAGTCGGCCCATTCTCCTCTGACCTCTAGAATCAACAAACCATTTTCGCCCACAGGACTGCCGCATACTGGATGTTTTTCCCTTTTCACACCATTCTTTGTAAACCCTAGAAATGGTTGTGCGTGAAAATCCCAGTAACTGAGCAGATTGTGAAATACTCAGACCGGCCCGTCTGGCACCAACAACCATGGCACGCTCAAAATTGCTCTTTCCCATTCTGACATTAAGTTTGGAGTTCAGGAGATTGTCTTGACTAAGACCACACCCCTAAATGCATTGAAGCAACTGCCATGTGAATGATTGTTTAGATAATTGCATTAATGAGAAATTGAACAGGTGTTCCTAATAATCCTTTAGGTGAGTGTATAAGACAAAGTATTAACACTTAATGACATTTTAATGACAAGTTCAATTTCTATTACTGGTAAAAAAGTGCTCAGTTATGTTATCTTGGTAATATCAAATTAAATACAAAACAAAGACATCTCAAACAATGTCATCTTTGCATAAAAAAATTACATAATCAAACGAATGACACTTAATGAGTTGTCATAAACATGCATACAATCTCCTTTATGTTCATGGCACATGCCATGTTATGATTATGAAGGTGTCATGTGAACACCCCTTCAAGTAAAGTATGACCAGACGTACATCAAACTGACATTACTTTTGTGTTGTTTTTTTTTGCAGAAGAAAACAAAGTACACAGCAACAAGGCGGTTGCTCTTAAAAGTGAGTTCTCATTTTCGCATAAGTGATAGCAAGTCATAACTGTTTTGTTCGTCATGGCTATAATTCATATGGTAAGCTGCAGACAGCTTTGTGTTATGTGCTAAGCTGTGCGCTAAGTCTGATGGAACGTTCAGCTCACAATGGTCCTCTTACTGTATCTTACAGTCCAAACTACTGAAGAAAGCAACGTCTATGCTCGTGGCCGAAAAAGAGCAGAATAAGAGAGAAAGAGACGATGCTCTCAATGAAAGAGTTCCTCCTATCAAACTCTCTGGTTTGTCTGCAAAGGAGCTGCAGGTATCTTCTGCTGACTGCATCAATGCCACATCTGGAATCACAATATAGTTTTCACAATAAGGTCTTTAATGTTTTATTGTAGGAACTTTGCAAGGACCTTCACCAAAAGATTGATGTCGTTGATGAAGCCCGATATGATCTTGAAGTCAAAGTGGTAAAAAATGAAAAAGAGGTAATGTTATTATTTTTAGTTATACCACGGGGCTGTTGAATGCTTTATACTGATTGGTTGAGAAATGTCCCATTGATTATTTTTCTGCAAACCGCACACCTAAATATCTTTTTACAGTGTGTAAGCCAAACATTTAATTTGTTTCAGATCCAGTCTTTGACCCAGAAAATCTGGGAAATGAAAGGTACAATGAAGAGAACCCAGCTGAAGAGGGTTAAGAAGTCTGCTGACGATAAGCTTGGAGCTCTGACCGAATCCAAAATGTCTTCAAAATCAGATTTCAAAGCCAACCTCAAGACAGTAAAGAAAGATGAAGAAAAGGTATTACGAGCTGATATGTATGATTACATTTATTTATTTATTTTAAATTACGTTTATTTTCTAAATATATTATATTTATTTTACCCATTTATAGAAAGAAGAGGTGACTGACTGGCGTAAGAATGTGGAAGCCATGTCTGGAATGGAGGGCAGGAAGAAACTGTTCAATGCTGGACAGTCATAAAGTAAAATTTAACATTCGACACATTCAGTTCCACAGAAATTGCGGTAAAAGTGAACGTGAATAGAAGATGACATTGTTTTCTTATGTTTTCTCATTGAAAACATACAAGGGAAAGCAATTTTCCTAAAGAAAGACCTTACTTAGATGTGAAGGCACCCAACACATACACAGTTCGAAGCGAAAAAATCCAAACTGTCCAAATTGGTAATGCTATTGTGAAAACTGTTTATAATGTTTCGTACACTGTAAAAAAAGATTTGTTTGTTCAACTTAAAAAATAGGTTGCTTACTTCTAAGCTTTAAAATTTTGAGTTAAAAACTTTAAAATATTGGTTCCCTTACGAGAACGGATGAGGGGAGGACCTCCCATAGCATCAGCTTCTGACGCAACGTCTCGTTCACGTTACTCAGGGAACCACAGTTACGATAGTAACCAAGACATTAACTGAAAAAGTTGAGAAACCATGTTGTGCCAACTAATATTTTTAAGTTGAATTAACTCAAAATCTTAAAGGGACACTCCACTTTTTTGAAAATATGCTCATTTTCCAGCTCCCCTAGAGTTAAACATTTGATTTTTACCGTTTTGGAATCCATTCAGCTGATCTACGCGTCTGGTGCTAGCACTTTTAGCATAGCTTAGCATAATCCATTGAATGTAATTAGACCATTAGCGTAGCGCTAAAAAATAACCAAAGAGTTTCGATATTTTTCCTATTTAAAACTTGACTCTTCTGCAGTTACATCGTGTACTAAGACCAACAGAAAATTTTAAGTTGTGATTTTTTTAGGCAGATATGACTAGAAACTATACTCTGGCGCAATAATCAAGAACTTTGCTAATGTAACATGGCTGCAGCAGCCGTATTGATTTACGGACTGCCGAAAATAGTCCCCTGGTATTGAAAGTAACCAAGGGGACTATTTCGAAACTCTATTTTTAAGCGCGATGCTAATGGTCTAATCAGATTCAATGAATTGTGCTAAGCTATGCTAAATGTGGTACCACCAGACCCGGAGATCAGCTGAATGGATTCCAAAACGGTAAGAATCAAATGTTTAACTCTAGGGGAGCTGAAAAATAAGCATATTTTCAACAAAAAAAACTGGAATGTCCCTTTAAGGCAAGTTGATGTATTGCTGTTTTGTAGGTCTTGCCTGTATTGTTACCAGTTGTCTGTACAACTGTATGTGAATGTATGTAAACATAAATGTGATATTTGGTGTTTTAAAATATTAAGTAGCCTACAGTAAATGTGAGTAATAGAGTCAAACCACATGTTATTAAATTGTATGCAATGTTGTATGTTAAAGGAAAATGGATGTTAGTGTTAGAGATGTCCGAAATTGTAACACATTATACTCTAATGGAAATTGCAACGCAAAGCCATTCCAAAATTAAATGATCCCATGCTATGAAACAAATTGTGTTGTGTCACCATGCGTTTTTTCAATGTTAAGCACTGCTACACCTGTGCATCTTGTGTTACTCTGTATGTCTGTGTGCGCAAATGGTTTTATATTACCACATGCCGTGTGTGTATATTTACCCAAAATCCATGTGATGCAAGTTGGATAGCTGATTGTGATCCTTCAAGTATCCTCAATTATTTTTAAATTATACAAAATATACTCTTTGGTACAAAAAAATCTTTGGTAATCAAGAATACATAGAATATGAGGTATAAAACAACAGATATACATGCTTTATACTTCAAATGAAACGGATCACTAAAGTTATTATTAAGGATGGACTAAAATCACGGTGACCTTTTTCAAAGTTGCAGTAGAGGTCATAATGTCACTGGTAGAACTCAGCCAGGCCTTTTCACCCATGTAGGGTCAAACAATCGGAAATAAAGAGGCCCTGATGATGGACAATGTCTGCAATTGTGTTTTGATGGAGCTAAGTAAAGTGAGCCCCCCGGCATAAGGTTCAGTCTATTTTAGTGAGCCACTCAGAGGAGGGCAAAGAGGCCATAAAATTTGCCTACGAGTTTCCTAGCCCACTGGCATCATAGCAATCTCCTCATTCCCTTGGAGTGGTCTTTGGAGGAGCAGGTATGGACTAGATACACATTGGCAATAAAACCAATAAGATTTTAATGATGCATGCTTGCAGATCTGGGCTGGGATTAAGATGCAGGAGATTAACATTTTTTAAAGTCCCAGCATGTACTCCATTGTTGTCTTGTCAAATATTGAGATTTATTTATTTAATTTATTGTTGGCGATTAAGGTTTGCTTCCTTTGTCTGAAATATGTGTGTGTGCGTGTGTGTAAATTTATAATGCATGTCTGTATATGTTTTCCTAAAATAATGCTCATGGTACTGTATAAAATGATAAGGCTACTTACCAAAGTTAGTAATTGCCTCTGACCTCTGTATGCAGATCGAATCAGATCCACCGCAAGATTTGCACCACGGTTTCCTCTTTGTAAAGGAAATATAAGCAGGTCACAATGTCGGAGGCGTAAGTATTTTTCCTTTCCACTTTAATCCACAGATGTGTATCTGTTATCATACATTTACATTTAAATTAACTCTTTAATTTCCTTTCAAATCTTCAATCAAATAAAATAAACTTCGGCAATGTAGACCGGTAAGTGGTTGTTTTTATTGCTTAAACATTTTATGCCAATTTTTTTTCACAAAACCCTAACAACTGTGCTTAATTTATTCAGAAACCCAAATCGAAGATCACGGCGTCCAGGAGGTTGTTCCTAAAGGTAGGATTTCTTAGAAACCATTCCCTAAAAATATAAAAAAATAAGTTTACTCAATACATTTCATGGTTTGTTCCAGACAAAGATGCTGAAGAAAGCAACCTCCATGCTCGCAACTGAAAAAGAAGAGAAGCAGATTGAGAGAGAGAACACCTTACGTGAAAGAGTGCCACCTTTGCAACTCTCCGGTCTGTCCGTTCAAGAGCTTCAGGTGTGAGAAAATTTTTTTTTACAGAAGTTGTGCTTTGAACATCTTAGTTGTAATCTTTATATCGCTAAAAATGTGTTGGATTGTATAACATAAAAAATCCCCACTCAATGACCTGAATCAAGTTGTTGGTGTTTTTTCAGGCTATTTGCAAAGAACTCCATCAGAAGATTGATGTTGTAGATGAGGAGAGGTATGATATCTTGGCCAAGGTGACCAAAAATGAAAAAGAGGTACGCCTAATTATAATTCATTATCAAACCTTCTTAGGTTCAGTGGAAAATGCATTCATGATTCTGACTTCAGATTACAGATTTGAATATAAAGATTACTGGACTTCGAGGTAAAATGAAGAGACCCGCTCTCAAGAGGGTGAAGATCTCTGCTGATGCTGTGTTAGGCGCTCTTCTAGGCTCCAGGGTCAAAGAATCGGTGGATTTCAAAGCAAACCTTAAGACGGTGAAGAAAGAAGAGGAGAAGGTAATTGTTTAAGTATCATTCCTTAAAAAAACATTTACAAAATCTGATTGCTATAATGTATGCTGTTAGATGCACCGATATATTGGCCAATAATAATCTGTATCGGTCGATAAATGCAATTTTTTTTACACTATTTGGCTGTCGGTTTGAAAACAGCACAGGGCCGTGGTCGATAGATGGTCGAGAACAGAAAAATGCAATGAATTTGAGCTATGTGTCTAAAAAACATCACTTGTTTAAAGGAAAACCCTTTTTATATTTTACTATGTTCTTACCTCAATTTAGACAAATTAATACATACCTATCTTTTTTCAATGCGTGCACTTTTAATCTTTGTACAGCGCGTCATAAATGTGTGAGCATTTAGCCTAGCCCCATTCATTTCTCCAAACAGGGATGAATTTAAAAGCCACCAAACACTTCCATGTTTTTCCTATTTAAAGACTGTTACATGAGTAGTATGGTGGCACAAAATAAAACTTTTGTTTGGAGCCATAGGAATGAATGGGGCTAGGCTAAATGCTAACACATTCAAGAAGCGCTGTACTGTACAAAGATTAAAAGTGCACGTATTGAAAAAAGATAGGCATGTATTAATTCATCTAAGTTGAGGTAAGAACATAGTAAAATATTGAAAAACGGTGGTGTTTTCCTTTAATGTTTGAGATTAATGATCATCATATGAATGAATTACAGTCGGAAAGTTTCATATTCAGCATTAAGTTAATGCAAGTTTATGTAACCAACAAACGATTGGTATCAACATCGGTTTTGGCAGATATAAGTCTGATATCAATCTTATCGGTGCATCTTTAGTAAGTGGTGTTATGCATGTTTTGCTCATAGAAAGAAGAGGTAACAGATTGGCGTAAGAACGTGGAAGCCATGACTGGAATGGAGGGCAGGAAGAAGCTGTTTAATGCCGGTCAATAGAGGGTAAAACACAAACTTGATATTTTGTTTCATTTATTCATTCATGCTTTGGTTAAAGCTCTACTGTGTACTTTATTGAGTTAATTCTTAACAAAAACCCATGTTTTCTTTCAAAAGTATGTGCTCATTCATGTGTAATTACTTCCCACCCACTAATCAAAGTATTCTCGTAAGTGTAGAATCTGCTATATAAAATGCATACCGTCGAAGCGCTCTCTGGCTGAATCCATGTTGTGCCTCCATCTTTGAAATACATTCGCCGACGAGGGACATTCCTGAAATTCAAGCTCCGCCTTTCGCGCTTTCACTCTACACTCACGCTGCCCGATAGCTGAAGCCTCCAGAGGTTGCATGTGTAGGCGGTATACGTCATCAAGACAGTCTTATTTCAGAATATTAACAATTATAAAGCTGACAATTATTCTTAGTTAATTGTAAATTGATGTAATATGCGTATGACTTGCGAATGTAATGCTCAGTTAATTTAAATAAACCAGGCTTGATGACGTATCCAGCCTGTGACCTGCGTAGCTTGAATTCTTCGGATTTTACAACAACCGCACACCGTGATGAACCTGCGATCTAATGCTTTGATTTGAAAGCCTGTTGAAGACATATTCTCGAGGACATTAAAACAAATCGCCAAGGATGCGAAACGGGGATTTTAAACGACAACGTGACAGGAAAAACATCAAGACCAAAGTCACTATTGGAGTTAGTTTTCCAAGATGGGCTCAAGGGACACTGAAGTTGCACTTTCTATATTCTCCACAGGTAATTCAGCATATTCGTTTACATCTATACAGTCCATGTTGTAAACTTGAAGTTGTATAGTTCCTTGGCTAACTTTAGCATGATTATGCATAACGCTTGTTAGTGTAAACATGCATGTGGTTTAATGTGTCCGAACAGACACACGCCGTCTCTCCGCCCATTTATGTAATCTGAGGTACTGAGATAAATGTTTTCATCTTTTCTGACCTCTAGCACAAACACACGGTGACAGCGCTATTTTTAGCCTTTCATTGATAAAAGCGTCTGATCTGCGCGTCTTTCGTTTCATTTTACAAGCGTGTGAATGTTGCGCGATCTTTTTTCACCAAAATGAGAGAAAGCTCTTACATATACACGGACATGTAACATGTTTACTTAAAACATAAGCATTGTACTCTGACATAATGTCTGACATAATACTCTGATAAAGTGAAAGTTGCGCGATCTTTTTTCACCAATCTGAGAGAAAGCTCTTACATATACACGGACATGTAACGTTAACTTAAAACATAAGCATTGTACTTTGACATAATATTAGTTCGCGTCCATTTAAACCCGTCATGGTTGCTTTTTGTATGTGATTTTAAGCGGACATATCATGACAATCAGACTTTTTTCATGTTAAACATAAATCTGTGTGCTTTGATGGATCACAGGCAAAGGACATTGCAAATTGTTCATTTTTTCTCATTGCTTTTGCTTTGTAGCTACTGGAAGCCATGTTAACCTTGGCATGACACGGCCGGGCCACCGTACGAGTTAAAACGCGTTCCGAATGGGGAGGGCTAGAAAGTAATATTCAGTTGCTTGTCATATAGACTTTCACCGCTAGATGGGAGTAGATCTTACACAGTGGAGCTTTAAGCATATCGTGACATATTTCACCCATATGTCAGAACTGAATTTCATTTATTTTTCTTACAGATAACAGCTGCATCAGATCTGACATCATGGCTAATACCAGAAAATCCTCTGAAACTGAAAAAGCAATGCCACGAGTCTATGTATAGAAGTCTATTGTGTAGGAGAACTATACCCTTTGAAGTATCGTTGCGCTTGGGGTCATGACCTGACATTATTTTAGTTTATAGATGCGCTACTTGTTTTCAAAAATATCTAAATGACATGTCTTAAAGACTTAAAAAACTTAAAACTTAAACCTCAATACCACAACTTCTTATTTACAATTCTTCTGTGATGTCTTATCGGAAAAATAAACAAATGTAGATTAAAGAAAATCTAAATGTTTGGTCTTTTACTTGCATCTGTGAACTTCAAAGGTTAAGCACAACGACCCAAGATGTTTGAAAACAAAACAAGTAGCCTTTGACCTTGCCATGCACCTTTGTCTATTTAAAGGGATAGTTCCCATAAAAATGAAAGATCTTTCATCATTTACTTACCCTCATGTTGTTCTTAACCTGTATGGCTTTATTTTTATTTTTTGATGAACGCAAAAGAAGATATTTTGATAAATGATGGTAAGCACGCAGTTGATGGTATCCATTGAATTCCATCGTATTTGTTTTTTCTACTATGAAAGTCAGTGGGTCCCATCAACTGAATGCTTACATGAGGATGTGAAAATGAGAACAGAATTTTCATTTTTGGTTGAATTATTCATTTAACCCCAATTTATAACAAATGTAACATAACATCAAAGCACAATGTTTGTAAATTTGTTGAATTTATAACAACACATTTTTTTAGATTTATTATAGCCACTTTTTGAGTATCTTAAAAAACAAGTAAATTTAAATAAACAAGTATTATTCACTCTCAAGTTGGTACAAACCTGTAAAAATGTCTTTGGGAAAATATTTGTAATCAGGCAGGAAACAGGAGCACAATTGACTTCCATAGTAGGAAAGAAAAATATTATGGAAGGGAATGGTGCTCAAAAACGGTTTGGTTACAAAAAATTGTCTTTTGTGTTCTACAAAACAACTCAATTTATAGAGGTTTGTGACAACGTTAGTGTGAGTAACTGATGACAAAATGTTCATTTTTGGGTGAACTATCCCTTTAAGAAAAGAACTTCATGTATTTGGCATCCCTTCATCTGGCCATGAGAACTAAAAATAAATTCAGGACAAATGGCAGGTGGTAATTCAGGAGTGTCACCTCTCACAGAGAATGAGATGTGACTGGGGAAGCTCACGTTACAATAAGACACCTGCTTGCTGTCATCTAAATCCAAAAAATGATTTATACAACTCTGCCCCCTGCCAGCAATTGGTTGCTTAATGTGTACAAAAGTTAGCACGTTCATGAGATGACTGCCCTGATATAACATTGCACTTCAATTGACATGAGCTTATGACGAGGAAAAGGCCAGATGACTTTTTTTGCCATGTCTTTAACTTATTCCTATTTTTATTATTTTTTTTCCCATCACTGTCAATGTTTCTAAGTTAATTTATTCAAGTTCATTTCACATTTATGGCAGGCATCCATCACCTTTGAATTGGCAAATCCAATTGGCAATACAGATTCAGCACCACAAAAAGAGGGATTCAAACCCTTCCATTATGCACAGCAAGGGTATATTTTAGTGAGCTGTTCCAATGGGTGCAGAAGCTATAAATTCAAAGCATTTTCTGCTTTCCTCCATCAAACGGTTTATTCACATTCATTTTCAGTCTTTCCTTCTTCTAGCAGGTATGTTTTATTTCACTGGTGATAACATAACATGGTAACAATTTGTGATAACAATTTTGCATGGTAAATGTGTTGTATGTGCATAACATTTGCATTGAGTAAGGGACGCAATTGAAGATACTGAAGAGTTATTGAACTTGTAGTATCACAAATAGGCCTTACAGTTTGATTTATTCAGATGCCTTTTAAATTAGCGACAATCCTGGAAGATTTTCACCTATGCTAAAACTCATGGACGCTATGCACAGAACTCCTACCGCTGTGTGGAGGACAAATAGAAATAAGGTCATGTATATTCAAGAGTCCAATTACTGTTGGTTACATATTACAATTAATCAATGCATTATTAAAAGAAAGGAAAGAAGTTTGTTTGTGTGAGGTTTATTTTTTGTATTTGCCAGCTGGTGCAGGGCAAAGATTAATAACGATTAATCGAATACAAAATAAAAGTGTTTTCTTTTGCATAATATATGTGTGTACTGTGTGTAATTATTATGTATATTTAACCACACACACATACATATATTCATTTCATTTATAGCCTATATATATTTTTATTTATATAGAATATAGAATATATAAAAATGTATATACACATGTAAATGTTTCTTAAATACATACATGAACGTGTGTGTATTTATATATACATAATATTAACACACAGCACACACTCATATATTATGCCAAAAATCACTTTTATTTTGTATACAATTAATCGCAATAAATCTTTGGCAGCACTGTATGACTTTAATCGTAAAAATAATGAATTTAATCAACATAATTTTTTTGTTGAGGAGATCTCAAGGTATAAAATGTTTTGTTTAATATGTGACTGTATGTGACTAAAGTCTTATAATTTAAAAAAAAGTTTTAGGAGCATAAAAGTTAAATTTCAATCATTGATTTCAATCTTTGACATGACCTACTGTTCTTACACTTTGTAGGATGATTTTGTGTAGAAAACAGTAAACGCAAAAATTGATACTTTTCCTTAAATATGTTTGTAGAAATGCTAATATCAACATGTTTACAAAATAATACTTTTAATTTTTCAGAAAAACGATCAATGCAGAAAGATGTCTGATGCGTGAGTATCTGCTAACCATCACAGTATCAATGCATGGATTTTTATTATTGATGCTCTCTCTCTCTCTCTCTCTCTCTCTCTCTCTCTCTCTCTCTCTCTCTCTCTCTCTCTCTCTCTCTCTCTCTCTCTCTCTCTCTCTCTCTCATCAGAAGCCCAAATCCAAGATCAACTCTCCTGGTCACCTGGGACTGAAGATGAGCGCCATCTGTTGGACATAATTCGACATTTCACTTACATTTTACATCTATTCATTTTTATATTTATTTCTGAAATGTAACACATTTTTGGCTTTGACATGGTTAAAATGGACGTGTGACTCATAAGATAGGGCTGCTGAGCACTGCTATGGAAATGCTAAAAGTAGGGAAACAGGAGATTGAGAGGGAGAGAGAGCGAGGTACTAATATGAACTCTTTAGATGCAAAGGTGTACTTTTAAAGAGTACAGCCCCAGAGACCATTTTTGACTACTTTTTTCTGTAGATTGAATGCACTGTAAGTGATTTTCCATAAAAGGGGCTACCAAAGCATACATATAAATCTATTACAGTACATATACATATTTCTGTTTCCCATAATTCCTTTGTTTTATGTATGTGTAGGAACTCTGCAGGAAAGGTAACACATGTAAACAACATCACAAAAGTGCAACACGGATATATCGCATCCTCATCTCTAGATGGCGCTAAAATGTACACTAAAATGTACCTTTAAGGTGAGCAGTTAGCAGAAAAAGGCCTTATGCATCAACGTTTTTATTATGGTGCAACATCTGTGGTCTGTTTTGATAAAAATACAAGAAATGAATCAGAAGATCTATGAGATGAAGTGCAAACTGAAGAGGCCTAACCTCAAGAGGGTGAAACACATGCTAAGTGTGGGCTTCAGTCCATTGGTAACCTGAAGACAGTGAAGAAAGAGAAAAAGAAAGTACAGTAATATCATTTGAAATATGTTTTTGTCTACAATAGACTGACTGGTGAAAAAAAGTGTAAGCCATGTCTGGAATGAAGGAGAGGAAAAAGCTTTTTGATGCTTGTTATTAAAGGTGCAGTGTGTAATTTTTAGAAGGATCCGTTGATAGAAATTAAAAAATACAAAACCATATTATCAGGGATGTTTAAAAACCTTTGATAATGAACCGTTATGTTTTTAATACCTTAGAATTATCCGTTTTTATCTACATACACCGAGGGTCCCCTTACATGGAAGTCGCCATTTTGTGCCGCCATGTTTCTACAGAAGCCCTTAACCTCTCGACGCGCACTAGCTCGCGGACGGAAGGACGTCAGTTTTTTTTAATGCTGCTAGCAATATATATAGCCTACTGTGTACAAACAACAATAATAATAACACTACTATACATCGTTTAAAAGGTCTAAGGGTTTAGCATCAGTGTATGGTGTCCGTTTTGAGATTAAATTGCTCTAGTATCATAAATATAGTATTTTATTACAGAAGTCCAGATAACAACATGCATAATATAAACTGACTCCTTACCTTTGTGCTGGTATAAGGAACGCGAATCGAATCCAGTCTGTTTCAGATGTGTGAATAACCCATAAAAACTCTCCAACAAAGTACATCCAATTACCATTTTTGTCCACAAATGCGTATAATCCGTGAAATATGGATATATATCCATTGTTTACATCAGATTTCAGATGCACGTCTGGTAATAGATTATAATATACAATCTGAGGACTATTTACATCGTAACACTTGTATATGAGAGCACACTCGCGTTCAAAACCATAGATATGTATATAAAGGCTAGATGGCTCGTCCGCGCTGATGGCCAATTGAGTGGAACGTCCGCATTTTGGCGGCCATCTTACGACAGGGCGCTCGCTCACTCGTAGCATTGAGTTTTAATGATGCAGGTACCTTTAAATGACCATAACTTGCTTAATTTTTTACCGATTTTCAAACGGATTGGTTTGTTATAAACGTCAAAGATGTATCTATGACACTGAATACGTATACTAAAAATAAATAAAAAATTCATGAAACATGTTAAAGCATCCAGAATTATAGCCACGTTAATAACGTTTGTAAAAAACCAAACCGTTTGTAAATCCGTCAAGAATTCAGCAAGTTACGAGCATTTTAATTGGCGTATGTCACTCACCTTCCGTCCACAGCAGCAGGGAGCAGCACTATGGCAGCACTGACCTAAGATGGCCGCCAAGTGACGACACAGCTGACTCCGCCTTGAGCCATCTAGCCTTTATATACATATCTATGTTCAAAACCAGCGCTCAAACTTGATTGTACAAGTAGGCGGGAGTATAATACATAATATCCAAACAGCGCTGTCTAATATCGTGACGTCATCTGACTCGCGCGTTCCTCCAATGACTTCATGGAAAATATTGATAGACAGAACGTGTAGCCAATTAGAACACGAATTCAACGATCTTTGTGTGAAGCTTTATTTCCTGGTGTGGATACGGCATTTTATACGCTTATATAAGGATAAACAATAAGAACGAACGTGTATGCATGTAAACAAAAGACTTTTATTTTGTGGGTGACTGGCACTTAGAAAAGGCACTAGTCTTACAAAAACTCTTGCAAGAACCTCATTTTTGGGTCTATTGACTTCAAATGTGAAATATAACTTCTTTAGACTTGTGGCTTTGGCCTCATTGCATTTCTAGGTTTCACACATATATTTATCATTAAGATTTTTAGTGTTAAAAAAGATGTTATGCAAAAAATTTTTTATTACAATGTACTTCAGCCTCTCTAACTTTTTTTTTTTAATCTTAAAATAATTTTGAAACATGGAAAACGAAGCTCAAAGTGTCTTCTATCTAATGATACCACAGTTATGCTTATACTATAAATGGTTTAGTAAAAACAGCCCTTTTAGTGAAAGTAGGTATTTTCATGGTTTCGGGCCAGAATGGGGGTGCTTTTCAAGAGGTTAACAGACAAACTTTTCTTACTAAGTTGTCTCCGACTTTGACATTTTTGTCCGGTGGTGACTACTGTAGCTTCTCTATGCGTTGCAATTTACAACCTCACCGCTAGATGCCGCTAAAATTTACACACTGCACCTTTAAAGGTACACTAAATATCAAAATCACATTAAAAAAATGTAACTTTTTCATAATTTTATTTAATTGCACAAAACATTTCTCGGTGCATTTAACATGTTTGTTAAACCTCTTGACATGTCTTGCAGACGGCTGGTGATTAAACAGGCTTTTCTTGTTCAGCTAACCAATAATGCCCACAAAAATGTAGTCTGATTTAAAGTGCAGTAAAACAACATTGAATACGAATGCTTTCATTTCTCACGCTTGTTTTGACACTGAGTTGTAATATTATTACGGTATGTAATATTATAATCTACAAATAAAAGCTCCTTGAAGGTGAAGATGCGGTCAAGTGATGATTTTATTTTAACCTGTTGGTGGCAGCAAACAACAGTATTTTAGGAAGAAGAAGAAACCCAACAAGGTGCTATGATTTGTCCCGGAGAGGTTCACCAGGCCCTGACCCCTTCAACTAAGGCACAAACCAGGGCAAAAAAGCATGTGTGCATTGTTTAAATCTCTTATTTCCCTCCTGTGTGTTTATGAAAATCAAAATAATTGAATTATTTAAACGTAAAGCTTTAAATGTTGTTTAATATTACTTCATTATTCATTCATCATTAATTAAAACAATCTCAAATGTTTCTTAGATGTAGTAATACTGATTTAGAAAGGGTTCTTTACTTCAATGCCATAGAAGAACCAACAGAAAGGTTTGATGTGAGGAATCTTTTAGGAGCCTTTATTTTTAGGACTGTATATTATTCTCATCCAAAGAAAGCCCCTGTTACCCAATGAAACATCCCTTAAAGAAAAATAACTTAATTCCAGGTTTAGTTAGACATTGAGGACACATGTAACCTTATTATAGGTTGAGTATTGTTATGCTCACCCTTAGTCTAGAACATTTCGGCAGCTGGTGTCTTGTCACTCTGTTGTTAGCTTCTACTAAGCCTGGGATGCAAAACATTTGAGAGTGAGAATGGTGTGTGGACAGAGGTCTATTTTAGTAAGCCTTTCACAATCACATCAAAGTCTATAAATCTGGACAGGTTCTTCTTTGTGACCAAGTCGTCGATCCCATCATCCGAGAGGTAAGCACTGAGCAAAAACTCAGATTAAGCTTTATATGATGATGTTTATAGTTACAGTTTTTTGTGTTGTGTTTATAAATACATATCTATTTGTTTCAAAAGCAAAAAGTTATTTACAAGCCTATTTCAAGGGAAAAACAAAGGCGCAAACATGTCTGAAAATGTGTAAGTTTTGTTTTTATACTATTTTTTTATTTACAGTTTTATATCCATAGTGAATTTGTATATCTCATTTTTCATATGTGTGTGCTTATATGTATTTTGTCTGTTGTCAGTCCAGTAAGTATTGTGCATTTTTATTTAACCAAATTTAAAACATACTGTATTAATAATCAAACTTATTTAAGGAACCATAAATTGAGCAATGCAATTATTTTCACTTCCTTAGAGAAAGTCTAAGATTACTGCATCCCGGCGATTATTCTTAAAGGTTAGCATCTACTTATACACATACATACCTTATATTATTCTTCATGAGCGGCATAATTGTCATGCATTGATTTACAGACCAAAGTACTAAAGAAGGCTAGCACACTGCTGGCTGAAGAAAAAGAACAGAAAAAGATAGAGAGAGAGCGAGTACTCAGCGAGAGACTTCCTCCTCTTAAACTGACTGGACTTTCTGTACAAGATTTACAGGTTATTATTTTATTTGCAGCAGAGCTGTTTGTCTTTGATCACAGTTGCTTTTATTTGGTTTCATGTTCTTTTAACAGAATCTGTGCAAAGAACTACATCAAAAAGTCGATGTTGTGGATGAAGAACGATATGACTTTGACTACAAAGTTAACAAAAATGATAAAGAGGTAATTGTATCTTTTGGTAGCTTTTCAGAATGAAAGAGACAAGAAGGTCCAAAAGGTCACTGGACTGATACCTTTTCAAATATACTTTTGTACCTAAAAGGTGCATATTGGTATCCTAGAGGTACACATTGGTACCTTAGAGGTACATACTGGTAGTTTTTTAAGAGGTACCGTCCCAGTGACAACTTTTGTACCTTTTTTCTGAGAGTGTACTGTTTTACAAATTTACAAATATATATACTTGTTTGAATATGAAGTAATTTTTGTTTATTTGCAAAATTATATACTTTCTGAACAGTTTTGAAGAAAATAAATCAATTTTACATAGTTCCAAAATACTACTTTCTTACAGATTGCAGAATTGAACCACAAGATCTTTGAGATAAAGGGTAAAATGAAGAGACCAGCGCTGAAAAGGGTGAGAGTATCTGCTGATGCCATGCTGGGAGCTCTGTTGGGAGCCAGACATAAGGAATCCATTGACTTTAAGGCAAACCTCAAGACAGTCAAGAAGGAAGAGGAAAAGGTAAGAATCAATACGTTACACTTTTAAAGTAAAATTTTTACAATTAATTATTCAGGCAGACATAAATTATTTAAAACTTAAAGGGGCACATATTATGCTCTTTATTACAAAATGTAATATAAGTCTCAGGTGTGCCTAAAATGCGTCTGTGAAAATTCGCCACAGATCATTTATTATGTTCAAAACGACCCTATATGGGTGGGAGCAAAAAGCGTTGTTTTATGTGTGTACCTTTAAATGCAAATGAGCTACAGCTCCCTTACCAACAGACATTGAGTGCTTTTTGGTTAAAAATAGATCTGATTCTAGTGAATACAGTATGAGACAATGATATCTTTAGCCACGTTAGAGCTACAATGTGCTAACAAACGCATTTAGAAAAGCTTTTGGGTAAAATTAACCAGTGAGTCAGTGGCCATGGGTGGGGCTTAGTTTGTGTGATGTCACATTAACATGAGAATAAAAACAGCATGTCTAATGAGCCTTATTTGGTTTAATGGGGATTAAAAAAGGAGAGGGTGGATTTTTTTTCATTGTAGGGTGGCTGTGTTCACACACTGCCAACACACATTTATGTCCAAACTTTGTAAAAGTAAATTTTGCATCATGTTTGCCATTTAAACCTACTACTTTTTTTCACACAGAAAGAGGAAGTGACCGACTGGCGTAAAAATGTGGATGCCATGTCAGGCATGGAGGGCAGAAAGAAGTTGTTTGCTGGACCAACTTCTTAATAAGACATCTAATAAAAATACAATTTGCTTGAAGGCTATTTATATTTACAAAGACATTATATTATATAGTACTGTATTACTATATATTGTTTCATTGTAAGAGCTTGACAATTGAGGATAAACTGTATTAGCAAAATGGAAAAAAAACACAAAGCTGCTGATTACTGTTGTACATGTATTATTTAAAATATTTAAACGTGTGCTTACACATATAAACCATCTGTTTGTAATAATATATGATTATTCTATAATTGCATTTTGTTTTTATACAATAATGTTTATATTATAATGATCTTTATATGTATTCTGAAGCTACACTGTAAAATAAAATAAATGCAATAAAAGTCCTATCGATATTTCTAATAATACAAGCCAAAATCCCACCATACTTACAACTACAGCTTGACTGACATGACAAAAATATTGCGAAAGAAAAATTTAATATAAATTCTACATAAGTCAATCTTTAAATGATCGAAATCGATGCTGCATCAACCTAAAAATAGCGTACATTACTATTCGGCAACGGACGTTTATATACGCCCACATTGGAAAACTCGCTGATCTGATTGGATGAAATGAGTGTCACTCAATGACAACAGCTCCGTGTTTGGTGATTTCACTGTTGATAGTTCCTGATGCCTTGTTGCTGAAGCTAGTCTGAGGCGTTGAACGCTTTTAAATCTGAAGGTGAGCCTGCTTCTTCAAAATACAATTTAATGCATTTCGCCTTTTTAACCATCACTAAAATGTATGAATTTTCGATCGTGATAATATTTTTGGCGCGCACGGTACGTTATTACGTGACATGTTTGCGAGCTAACGTTAGTCCAGTCATATTGTTGCTTTACGCATCTGCTACAGTAGTTCTATCATTAAAGTAGACACGTCGTTTAAGTTTGGTTGAAGTTTACAGCAGTATTTATCTTTATATAATATGTATTGGTTACAAGCCCCTGGTTGACATTTAGTTCATGACCCTTAACCTTTCTCTTATGCAGTTAGGTTAATGCCTAATATCTATATTTGCATCTCAACGTCAGGCCCCCACACAGCATCTTCTGGATGTCCAAATACAAACTCTTCCTCCTCAGGCATGGAGAAGGGGCCTGGAACAAGGAGAACCGCTTCTGCAGCTGGGTCGACCAGAAATTAAGCGAGAACGGGGTGCTGGAAGCCCAAGAATGTGGCAGGCTGTTGAAAGATAATGGGTACCAGTTTGATCAGGTATTTACATCCATACTGAGTCGCTCCGTTCAGACGGCCTGGTTGGTACTGGAGGCCATGGGACAAGAATGGGTCCCGGTCACCAAATCCTGGAGGCTGAACGAAAGGCATTACGGTGCCTTAATCGGCCTTAACCGGGCCGAGATGGCGTTGAACCATGGTGAGGACCAGGTAACACTGTGGAGGCGTAGCTATGATGTCACTCCGCCTCCTATTGATGAGTCACATCCCTATTATGCTGAAATTTATAATGATCGCAGATACGGTACGTGTGATGTTCCGAAAGAGGAACTACCCAAAACCGAAAGTCTGAAGGAGGTGTTAGACCGACTGCTTCCTTACTGGAATGATGTCATCGTACCGGTGATCAAGAGTGGCCAAACTGTCCTCATATCTGCACACGGCAACAGCTGCAGGGCCCTGCTTAAACATTTGGAAGGTAAGACGTATCATTGGTGTCATTATGCACTGTTTTATGCAGGTTCAGCTAGAATGGCAGCATATTTGTGTAAATATGAATAACGCATGAGAGTCATAACAAAAATTTATAATTTCAAGCCCTTAAAAGTATAAACATCTCTCTAAAGGGCACTGAGTTAGAATTACATGGGTGTCATGAAATGTATAACCCTTGCCCTTTAAGCTCTTAAGAGGTAGGGTTGGTGTATCATGTACAGTAGAGTAAACTGTACGTATCTTAAACACAACTCATTCGTTTTATTTTATATTTAAGACAAAAATTGCCCTATATATAGTATGATTGTCTTAGATTTCTTTTAAAATATGCATATTTTTCTTTTTATCTTTCCCAACAGGTATATCAGACACGGAAATTGCCAAGGTAACCTTGCCGACCGGAGTACCAGTCTTTCTTGAACTGGATGAGGATCTTCGACCCGTGAAACCTCGTCAGCTCCTGGGTGACCAGGCCAAAATCCAGGCAGCTATCAAAAAGGTGGAGGATCAAGGCAAGGCTTATACAGGAAATAAATAAGGATGTTCTTGTGAAAAAAAAGACGTGCAAATAACAATTCAGACAGAAAGGTTATAGGCACCTGTTCATTAGGTCGTAAAGCACTGGATTAACAACATATTTGAAGGAATATTGCATCATGTAAATAATGGGTTCTGATTTTAGTAGTATCAAAAAGTGTGTACAAGTACCTACAATACCTGTACAAGTCTTCAAAAATATCTGGAATACAAGCACTGGTTACTGATGCAAAATGCACCATTCATTTTTTTATGCAATGAGGATTGCAAACCAAGCAAATGCCATATTAGACACTGATATAAATTAATCTTAAAGGAAAACACCACCGTTTTTCAATATTTTACTATGTTCTTACCTCAAGTTAGACGAATTAATACATACCTATCTTTTTTACTGCGTGCACTTTTAATTGTTGAACAGCGCGTCGTTAATGTGTTAGCATTTAGCCTAGCCCCATTCATTCCTATGGCTCCAAACAGGGATGAATTTAGTAGTCACCAAACACTTCCATGTTTTCCTTATTTAAAGACTGTCATATGAGTAGTTATACGATAAAGTATGGGGGCAAAAAATAAAACTTTTGTTTGGAGCCATAGGAATGAATGGGGCTAGGCTAAATGCTAACACATTCAAGAAGCGCTGTACAAAGATTAAAAGTGCACGCATTGAAAAAATATTGGTATATTTTAATTCATCTAAGTTGAGGTAAGAACATAGTAAAATATTGAAAAAGGGTTGTGGTTTCCTTTAAAGGGGTAGTTCAACCAAGAACGAAAATTCTCATCATTTACTCCCCCTTGTGGAAATATTTGGGTGCCGTCCACTGTGTGCATGTAATGATGGACAGAATTTTCATTTTTGGGTGAACTATCCCTTTAACTGTATATTTAATGAAATATGCTGGTGTTTTTTGTTGGCTCTTGCTTCTTTTTTAGACTACAGAAAATCAGTGGTGCCTTCCTCTTGAAAAAATAGGATCTAGCAATCTGCCGTACAAAAGCAAAACACAGTAACTACTACAGTAACATCAACACTGAAACGAAGTAAAGTTAATAACTGCAATTTTTTTTACTAAGCAAAACTGAGCCAAAGGTGTCTGTAACATAGAAGACCAGACTATAGTCATATTTGATGAAGCAGGTTGTTGTCATTGTAGTTGCTGTGTTTTCACTGTGTTGCATTGCTGAGATTTTGATGAAGGAATATCTGTTATTAACAAAAAAAAAAATGAAGGAACTTCTTATAATAAGGAATTGCTTAATATTCCTTGTAATAAGAGATTATGATCTTATCCCTGCACAAATCAATATGGGTCACTGAGTGTGCAGAGTTATCTTGATATTGCACTTGCTGTCTTGCTTTTTAAAGGCACAGATTTGGCACCAACTCCAAAAACATTTAAATGTTTTATGATTTTGTTATTCTGTCAAAACGTATGTTTAGGAAGCAAGACCCTGTCTGTGATATCCAGGCTAAAGTCTCATATATGAGTCTATATATGAGATTAGGAGCATTTTGAGGATTGATTTTCAATCCTTACTTGGACAATATTAAAGATATTTAGGTTATATTTTCACACAATGTTCTTTTTATTATGTAGGATGGTTTTATGTTAACAGTAACAGTAAATCACAAAAAAGTGACTTTAGCTAGGTTTCGCAGACTGGATCACATGTTTTATTGTTTAATTGCACCGTTTGTTCAATTTTAGCCAGTATTTTAAAAGCATAATTATACGAAAAAGAATTTGCTTTATTAAATGTATTTATTAAACAAAACATGAAGTTAATATGGGTTACGACTAAATTAGGGCTGCATAACGATTAATCATGACTAATCGTTTGCATAATAAGTTTTGAATGCATCATATATGTATAATAATTATGCATATATAAATACACATGAATGTATAAGAAATATTTACATGTGTATATAAATTTTTATATTTATATGTAATTTATATTATATATAAATATTTAATCTGTAAATAATATAGTATTACGTGTGTGTATTCATAGAAACATAATTATTATACACCGTTCTCACAAATATATAATGTAAACAAAAACTTTATTCTGCAAACGATTACTCGAGATTAATTCTTATGCAGCCCTAGACTAAATTATATACCACTAGTTTTATTTGCTGCATCATGAAATGCTATGCTGTTCACTTCAGTAGTGAGTAACACTTGCACCATATTTGTCATCTGAAATAAGCATTGCAATATCTGTTTATTAAGTGTATTTAATGTGTAATGTCTATTTATTACTGTACTGTATTTTATCAAAAGGGAAAATGTTACATATTTGTGAAAATAGGTCATGGTGTGTTCTAGTGTTACGTGTTTATGTTGACTATACTCCTGTCCTGTCTGACTACTATGATGCAATTGTGGCATATTATTGCTCATCTTACTTTTATAAGCTTATAGTTTCTGTTTTACCACCTAGCAACACAGGCCTTCACCATCAATCAACTATTTTTTGTTAAACCGTTACATAAATACATAATAAAAAGAATAAAAATTATAAATATATATAAATAATATTGTTGTGTGTTGTTATGCGATGTGACCAAATTGTTAAACAATGTAATATCATGTTTGTTTTGTAAAATACCAAAAACTCAATGTAACCAGGAGGAGGTGCTGTTTTTCTAAAGAAACATTCCTTTTATGGTACAAATGTGGGCAGGTTTTCTTTTTAGGGAAAGCACTAATGACATAAACTGGTTTTGTTTGTTTATTGGAATGTTGCATATAACAGGTTGGCACGTTGAGCTATTGTATCATGGTATGTATCTCAAATTGTTTTTTAATGTGCTCACCATGTTCTCTAGAAACTGCTTAAGCCGGATGTCAAGAATTTTAAATTTCTTTAACATGAAATGCTTACAGGAAACATGCAACATCCAACTCACTAGAACTACATGCAAAGAATTATTACACTTTTTTTTTTTTAATACAGTAAAAACTTGGCAACTCTTAAAAAAAGACTTGAAGAACTGTGTTTGAGAACATGGCCTATAAACAGTATTAAAACATAATGGGTATTTTGCTGAAGAAGCTATGCCAAGGATCAAGTTTGAGGACTGTTCTCTTTGGCTGAAGCCCATACAGGCCTATATACAAAATAATGTCTTTACTGCCAATCAGTGATCGGTTTTACAGTTTCTCTTAAAATGGTTATGTTTGGAAGCCTTGGGACTTTGGCATGGGCAGCTGGTTGGAGGCATACCGTAAAAGCAGTCACCACCTGCACTGAAGGAATAACTTTTGTTTATGGTAGTGTATGCCCGTTCATTACGGTTTAGGTTAGGATTTCTATTGGTTGTGTTATGTCAAACTTTGTCGGAAATATGCCAATGAATAGGCTAAAGGAACAAAATCAAGATAGCTTCTTACAAAAGTGATGAATTTATGGTAACACTTTACAATATTTGATAACAGTAAATACATAGCTAACAATGAACATTACTTGTATAGCATTTATTTACCTTGGTTCATGTTAATTATAGCATTTACTATAAACGTTTTTAAAATCAAAAGTTGTAATCTTTAATATTAGTTAATGCACAATGAACTATCTTGAACAATTGTATTGGCATTAACAAAGCATTAATAAATGAAGAGTTTGGTTCCAAAACGCAATAAATCCATTTTGACTAATTTCGGTTAAAAGGTGTTTTCTATACCAAGAAAGTGACAAGATGAAAACCACTATTTTCTGTTACAAACTTTCATATAGCATCTTTATCCATGATTTGATTTTAAAAGATTTATTATAAAAAATAATTCTGCAAAATGCAATAAATCCATGACAATTTTTTTTTCAAAATACTATAAATCTGTTGAATCAATATATAAATATGCATTCATCTTCGCCATGATATTAATTTAGTTGATGAGTGGTACACTGTAAAAAAAATCCGTAGAAATTGCAGCTGGGTTGCCGGTAATTTACCGTAGATTTAAATTTATGTTATTTACTGGCAACATTTTGTTCAAAGTTGAATGAACATTTAACATTTACAAGTCTTTGTCTTTACAGAGTAAAACTAAAAAAACAGCATCAAGTAAAACGTTCTGGGAAACAAAATCTGGAGCAAAAAACAGAAAAAGCTTGATGATGATTTCTGGTTCCCAGAATGCTTTGCATGAGGCTGTAATTGTATAGTTTTATTCTGTAAAGATAAAGACTTGTTAATATTTAAAATGTATTTAACTTTGAACAAACTCTTGCCAGTAAATAACATAAATTTAAATCTACGGTAAATTACCGGCAACCCAGCTGCAATAACATTGTAATTTCTACGGATTTTTTTTACAGTGTATACATTGATTAAAAAATAAACAATAATGGAATTAATTAAAACACTTACTTTGTCATTGTGGCTGTCATCCATGGGACGTCGTCGCTGAACTTTTTTGACAGCGATCAGCTGTAAAATGTTTTGGTGCTGCTCAATTTTCGTTGACTTTGCATAAAATAATGGAAAGTTTTTCAAAAGATCCCCTGGGATCAATGTGTTAGCATGACAGAAGCTTGATGCTATTGTGTGAGAACAAGCAACAGCTGCCATTTTTCCGTCTCCTGAGTGCTTCTCGCGTAAATTATTTGAATTTGATGGCTTACGTTTTTTCCCCGCCACAGAAAACCACCACAGATTTATCAATGTCACCAAAAGTATTTATTTTTTTTGTTTTTGTTTGTTTGTTGATCACTAAGTAAAAAGGAAAACTAGGATTCTGCGTGAATTCAACACACCGCCATTTTGTTTACAATGCGTGGAATGGTGCGCTGTGATTCGTTAAGCGGATTTATTGCATTCTGCAGAGAAGGAGGACTGCCGTTTATTGCGTTTTGGAAAAAACTGAGAAAAGATGACAAAATAACACAGTGGATATTGGATTTTACGTAAAATTAAGAATTTACTTTTTAATACTGACCAGATACAATATTGATAAAAATAAAAACCAAACTTTTCAAATGTTAGCTAATGGATGTATGTTAACAAATACAACCTTATTGTTAAGTTTTCTTGAAGTTGATATTTTTAAAAGTAAAATTGTACACAGTCATAAAAAATGGTTGTCCCTGGGGCAGTACCCTTTAAAAAGTACAGCTTTGCCCCCAAAGAGTTCATTTTCATACTGGTCCCAAAGACCCTTATTAGTACCTCAAAGGTACCGAATGTGCACTGTAAAAAAAATCTTGTTGCACTTTTTTAAATTTAATCAACTTGAATTTACCATTAGTAAGGAGTTGCTATAAATGATAAAAATTAAGTTGAATTAGCTTAAAGGTATAGCGGAAGATTTTCCCGAATTATTTAAAAGATCCGCCCCTCGATATTTTTAAAAAAATGCTCCCGAGAGGGAACGCCTGTTAAACACGTGCACGAGACAGAGAGAGAGCGTGCAGGAGGTCAGTTCTTCTCTTCGCTCTGTTTACAAGTTTCTGTCGGCATGTTTACCGTGTCTGTGCGGTTCGTGACTTGTGCCAGGGCTAGCATCGCAAATCATAGCTTACATCAACTTTTACCAGCAGTGATTTTAAATGGATTTCTCCAAATAGCATGACAAAATGTACCTTTCCAGTAGAAACTTCGCGTGGGAAGCCCAACCTGTCCTTTTAGCTCACGCCAGCGTGTGAAATAGTCTCCCATAAACATTCTGGTCTTGTTTCTTTATTTATAGTCCTTTCTCTTCTTGTCATACAATTCGTAGACACTTTTTCTCTTGCGACCCTCAGACATTTTGAAAAAAACACAGTGAGAACGCGACCTTCAATGAATGGTTGAAACCGTAGCACAACACACATACACGTGAAAGTGCGCATGTGCAGAAAGCGAACGTAGAGGCGAGCACGTGCGACGGTTATACGTCAACATATAATCAGAATGATTGACATCTGGGATGACCAATAACAGTGGTGATCCACCCGGAAAACGAAAATCTTCCGCTATACCTTTAAGTAATTTAAACTGTATTTTTTATTATTTATTGCAACTCCTTACTAGTCAAGAGTCAAGAAACTCTTGATTTAACTTAAAAATTACTACCTAAAAAATATTTCAGCATCTGAATTATCCAGTTTTATTAAAGTTAAAATATTATTTATTATTATTAAAAAAAACTTGACTCACTTAGGCAATACTGAATAACCAGCCAAAATAACATTTGTTTTAGTGTAGTAATTGACAATGCTTTGTCTCCAACGAAATTGGGACCAAAACCTCAGCAGCAAAATGTAATGGGACTGTTACATGAGACACAAGTGTTATGGCATTGATCTATTACTTCTGGATAGAGGAAAGCACAAAGAGCTTGTTTCCAAATGCTAAAGTGATGGAGCTCTGCGGAGGCGGAGTTTGAATGGCTGCACATTTTATAAAATGTGGAGTCAGGACTAATGTAATTTCTTTAGTGTGCCCTTTCAGCACTACGATCTTGAAGGAAAAACTGTGCTTCACCACAGGTAGGATTATAAGCATTATTAATCTTAACACAGGGACATGAATTGAGAAATAAAATAGCTTTCATTTAAAATTGCATTTGTCATATAACAATACAAATTTAACACGTACCAAGAATGCTGATGGCATGGAAATTAAAATGAATTAGTTGGCTTTCTTCTGAAGAACAAATGAATCTTGCAAAAATGTTGTTTTCCTTTGGCACTTGTTCAGAGAGACTACTAGTTGCTTGCATGAGCTCATCCAGTCTTTGGATCTTTATCTTGCACCTGCATCACATTATTTTGACTTTAAAAAGTTTAATCTTGCATGCCAAAACCTTGCAGCTGATGTAGTTATAAATTAACTTTAACAAAATGATGCTCAAACATACAGTAAAGAGATGAAAATTATTAGGGAATGTCTGAGTCATATAGTTGAGTACAGATCTGGATTCGGATAAATGGAGAAGCAGCACCGTATGTGTGTGTTGTGCAATTGTACAGAATCTGGAGGCAATCCTGTGAGCAGCGATAACAGGGCTTTGGCACAGGCTACCGGCAGGATGTTAGCAATACTGCCCTATGCTTCCGTAGTAGGATGGGATCAAGTTTGGGAATGTTGCTGGCCCTTAATGCCCAGACTTTGGGAAATCAGTGGGTCCCAGGGATCTGTCTAGGATCAGGTGGCAATTTTTTCCCTCAAAGGGATCATCTTGTGTTGGATGCTAGAACATGGTAATGCGAGGGACATGGTAATATCCAAACCGATGTTGTTTGGGTTGGCAAAAATACCACTTTGCCTTTTCATTGAAGCCAGTCTGCATTATAAAACCTGTCTGTCATCCACAAATCATTATTAAAGCTGTAATGCAAGACTATACCTTTACATTTTCTTTCAAAAGCAATTCCTATTTGCCCAGCACTGACAATAAATCATACTGATTGAATTGAATGGATGAAAACCTTACTGTGCATTTAATGTAATCTGTAGTTATCGCAGTTGCATGCGGTCGAACCTGGATTTTGATCTGTATATGATACACAGTTCATTGCTGCCAGATGTTTAAAACCAGGTAATCTGAAGACCCCTTCTTAAATCATGTTTTAAAATCATCCTTTTTTTGGATAGACTTGGAAATACTGGACCCACTTATTCAAAAATGATGGACAATTGGCACATTTTGAATTCCCAAGGTGTGAGGTCAGCATAATATGAAACCAAGCTTTAGGTCGATTCATCAAATATGCATGGAGAAGTTTGCAGATGTTGTGTGATTAATACCGAATTCCGGTTTGAGGTTTTCATCCTTGAATGGGTTCCATCGTAAAACTGTTTATCATACTGTACGTTACCCAGGCGTCTTGCCGGACTCGTGCCAAATCAGGTCTTCTCCTTACATGGTATTAGCAACTAGGCATCTCCTTCCCAGTACAAATGGATCTGTGTCCTCACCCGAGAGATATGGAATTTGTTTAACTCAAATTCAAGTCCTGCTTCCCTTTCACTTTCAAAACGATGCTTTCATAAGTAAGTTTTTCCGAGGAATGGTACCATAATTAATTTTTTGGGTTGTTATGCTTAAAGGGACATTCCACTTTAAAAAAAATATATACTCATTTTCCAGCTCCCCTAGAGTTAAACATTTGATTTTTACCGTTTTGGAATCCATTCAGCTGATCTCCGCGTCTGGTGGTACCACTTTTAGCATAGCTTAGCACAATCCATTGAATCTAATTAGACCATTAGCATTGCATTAAAAAAATAACCAAAGAATTCAGATATTTTTCCTATTTTAAACTTGACACTTCTGTAGTTCATTGTGTACTAATGCTAATTCCAGGCAACCTGTAACCCGTAAATCACAACTTCAAAACCACGACTCACGACTCTGAACTGGGAGTACATCGATCTAGTACGAGTTCACGGGTGGGAAGTCACGAGTTTGACTACGGTTCAGTGCACTTTCACGTGTAGAAGGTTGGAAAAACACGGGTTGCAGGCTGCCTGGAACGCGTACTCCCAGTTCTGAGTCGTAAGTCGTGGTTTTGAAGTCGTGATTCACGTGCTCAAAAACCTGCCTGACACGCAGCATAAGACCGACAATTTTCTGTCGGCCTTCGTACACGATGTAACTACAGAAGAGTCAAGTTTTAAATAGGAGAAATATCCAAGCCTCTTTTTAGGCGTGATGCTAATGGTCTAATAAGATTCAATGGACTATGCTAAGCTATGCTAAAAGTGCTAGCGCCAGACCCGCAGATTGGCTGAATGGATTCCAAAACGGTAAAAATCAAATGTTTAACTCTAGGGGAGCTGGAAAATTAGCATATTTTCAAAAAAAGTGCAGTGTCCCTTTAATTACAAAATGTATTGCTTAACAAAACTATAAAAACAGGTAGATGCACGGTCTATAAAATGTTAAAACAACCAAGCTTAGGGTAAATTACAGCCAACAGGTTGAAAACTCGATCACCTGTATATTGTCCTACAGTGCTTTGAAATGTAAAAACCCTTTAAATCTTTTTTTATGAATGTGGCATGCCGGGGAAGTATTTTTATGGATGTACTGTTTTTAAGTAAGCACAGATATTATTATAATCAAAAGCATTCTTATTTGACTCATGCATCGTGATGGGCTCTGCAGGAACGCATTTAGATGTTTGCAAATGTTTCCTCTGTGCATGCTGGGAATTGTTTAAGTAAGGGCACTGAAACATTCATTGTCATTTATCAGACACTTTTATCCAAGGTGATTTATGAGTATGTAAAGTTTTGTCTGATAGCTACAATGCAGGAATATTTGGATAAACCAAAAAGGCAATAATTGAGACTGGAATCCGGATGTGCATGGCATGGTCTGTTATCTGATGACTGAAGTTTTTATTAAGAGGTTATGAATGAGCTGTTATCAGATGCAGATGTTGGTATTTGGTTGTGACAGGTTATCATACATACATGTTTAAGTTTATCTCATGATATCTCACACAGCTCTGAATGATCTAAATCACTGCGTAACAAGTAAATTACGAATGTAGATGCACCTGTTTGAAATTTTCTTGCTATCATAAAACTGAACATAACTAAGATCTGTACCTGCATTCTGTAATTATAGAGCTGTAGCATATGATATCTATTACATTTATGTCTATTTCTAATGGCTAGAGGTTGTGGCACCTGGCACAGAGCTATAGTCCAAGATATATGAAGGGGTTCGTCGTGACCGGAGGGTTTTTGTTACACAAGGGTCACAGGTGCAGTTCTTCTTAATTCAGCAGGAAATGGATATCATTATTTAGGGAGAGACTATGACAATATGATTTGGTATCAGATGGGGTCAGTTTGTGGTCCAATCCCTCAGGGGTGCATTTAGTCATTTCAGATTTCTAAAATCTTCAGTGTGTACAGCTGGTGTACAAAATGAGAGGCATTGATGATATATATACATTTTTTTTTTTACATAAAATCATGCTAAATAATGTTAAGAACATGCACTGTGAAAATATAACCTTGATATCTTTAATATTAATACCAAAGATTGAAATCAATGACAATGAGAGAAATCATATGCTCCTAATCCAACCTTAACCTCCTAAGACCCTGGTTTTGGTTTGTCTTTAGATTTCTACCAGCTATTTTGAGGTAAGAAAGAACCAATAAATATAATAACCAAATTGTTTTCTAGGAACATGAAGCAGTGTATTTGTCCATGTTTGTGTACAGGTTCCAGTTACACAGAATTAAGTATTATGGTGCACTGCAAACATCAAAAAATTTAATGTCCACATATGTGGACAAATATTACAAAAACGGAAAAAAATTCACATTTAGAAATAACTAATAAAATTATATTTGAAAATAATTTTTTTAATGATTGCGCTTACATGCAAGGTGGAAAAAATATTTAATATTTCTCATTCTTTGGCGCAATTGGCGGTTACACCATTTGACATTTTTCAGGACCATTCAGTCTTAACTTTCATAAAAATGGTGCAAATGTAATTTTTTATTGCATAAAATTAACATAAATACACTGTGCATTGAAATAAACCTGATGCGTGCTTTTAAAACAAGTTTTTTAAAGAGATTTTTGAATATCTCATCTTGCCAAATCGTTTTTGTCACTGACCCTTATACCATTTCAAAAACTAAATCTAATATATCAGTTTAAAATTTCTCCATTCAGGTTGAATTCTCTGATGGTGTAAGTTGAATATAAAACACTGTAAATGTTATGGGCTGGAAATACTATAAACTGTGTCGAACTGAAACCAATGTTAGCATCTTTAACCATGTTTGGTTATGCAAGACCCCATGAGCGAGAAACAATTCCCTTCTGTTAAACGTCATGGCACAGAGGCCTACATGTATTTATCTGGTCTTATGTTAACGACTCTAGCCATTGATTTGATGTATCTGGTTGGGGTTCCCTCCCTGTGATATTTAACATGTAGAGATTGGTGTGACAGGTCCGACTTCCCCAGAAGGAAGTTTGCAAGCGTATGATTTGATTCACCGCCAGCGTACAGCTGCTTCCACTGCAAGGCATGTTGATCTTAATGTGATTTGAAGCTTTAGTGTAATTGCTTATTATAGATTAAAAATATGGTTTGAGGAAGAACATAAAATATCAAAGTTGTTTTAAATTAAATCTTTTCTGGCTTGTTCTCATAGATTTCGACATGAGCAGAGGAAGATGTTTTTGATGGTTTGTTTTTCAGTATGTTTTGTTTGTTTTTCATTTATGTATAAATTTGGACAATTTGAACAATATGAAGATGAGTAATGATGACAACATTTTCGTTTTTGCGTGAACTATACCTTTAAAGGGGACATAACATCTAACTTTTTCCATGTTTAAGTGCCATAATTGGGTCCCTAGTGTTTCTATCAACCTAGAAAATGTGGAAAAAGATCCACCCAGTAACTTAGTTTTGGTAAATCATTCTCTGCAAGCATGTAAAAAATATCTCATTGAAATGTGGCTCCCCTTGTGATGTCAGAAGGGGATAAAACTGCACCTTAATCTGCACTATCCAACCACAGCACTGCCATTTAATTCAGAGATCAGCTCATTTGCATTTTAAAGGACACACCCAAAAAACGGCACATTTTTGCTCACACCTAGAAAAGTGGCAATTTTACATAGTCTTCTAAATTCATCCCTGTTTGGATCCTAAGGAATGAATGGGGCTAGGCTAAATGCTAACACATTCATGACGCGCTGTACAAAGATTAAGTGCACACATTGATAAAAGATAGGTATGTATCAATTGGTGTACATTGAGGTAAGAACATACTAAAATATTGAAAAACGGTGATGTTTTCCTTTAAGCTACTTTATCAATACATTAATGTCTCATATATTACCAGTTTTAAGAGAAACATCGTTAAAAAGCAAAAAAAAATTTTTTCTCGGGGATTGTAGGCTTTTAAAGGTGACATAGAATGATTGAACGGGGTATTTATCCTTGTTCTGTGATGGGACATGTAGACAAAAAAGTTTTTGTTTGGGTCTGTAATGCCTTAGAAGCTTCCTAAAAACCTCTCTCAGATAGCTCTATTAGGGTGGGAGATTTTAAACAAGTGGTTTTACACCTATTTGGCTCCCCCTACTGGCTTAACTTGCAATCTCATTACTGATTGGCTGACTTTGCTGCCACTCAAAAAATGTAGCCAATTATTTTAAAGTGGAGGGGCAGTGAGATGCCTGTGATGTCATAAGCATCAGTTTTTCAGATTGGGCCGTTTTCTGGCTGACATTTCTAAAAGAGGAATTTCTATGAGACTGAGATGTTTAGCATGTCTAGCACTTTTTGCATGTTCGTGAATGCGGCGGTTATTCAACAAAGACAAGGTAAACATGGTTTTTCATTCTCTGTCCCCTTTAAAAAAAATTTAACCTAACATGCAGGCCTAAAATGAATGTTTTGCAAACTTTGGATATTTGAGGTCATTTATGAACTATGGTTTTCTTGTACAATAAATCCTTTCCCACGCAAAGGTATCTACAAGTGCCCGAGTGAATAAATCAAATGCAAAACTTTATCAGTACTGTACGACTTTGCCTCAGCTTTTGTTCATATTGGCTTGGGTACAAATCCCACAATGATGTGTGTACACTGGCTCCATATACTTGTTCTGTCCTCGCATAATGAAACTTTACTGCAACCTCGCAAGACGGCTTGTTATGTAATGTTAAAATGGTTTCACTCAGTCTTACCTGACTGTTCTTGGGTGGCGGTTACAGCTCTTGAATCCAGACGTCCTCGCGCACGGATTTCAGGCACGGTAGATTAATCTTGTTAACAGATTTGAGCATCATCTGTCAGTCTTTACTGTAAAATTCCTGCGAGATTCATTTCATAGACTTATTTCATCTGCTGTAGAGAAATCTGGCACATTCAAACAAACTCTGCTATTTCTCTCAAGATTTAAGGGTGAAAAATGAGAAGCGTGCAGAGGGCAACATGCCTGGAACCTGGAATCAGTCGCAGATGTCTGAATTAAAATATGTTCTTGCTTTCTGTCATGTGGAAATGATTTGTGAACTTCCCTATACCTTGTGGTAGGAAGACTGTATAGTGATAGGCGATCTGGGGAATGTATAACATGCCCACTGTACCCAAAAGCACTCTGTCTTTTCTTTCAAGAATTGAGAGGGACAGAAATATGAAACTTGATCGAAGAGAATGCCTTTGAATTTCACATCTTACCTTATACTGGATTTATAGCGCAGACTATTCTGGAATGTTCAGTCGCTCCTGAAACGTCATTGAATAAGAAATGTACAGGAGATAATGACGGATGATAGCAGTGTCTGATGCCCACACATAAACAAACCCTCATGAGGACGTCAACTTTGTCCTGTTGACCTTCAATGTGAAAGTTTCTATACTCACATTCACATTCCAGGTTGTTTTTCAATTAATTATGAATTTGGTCCAAAATCTTTTCTTTAGAGTAGATGATGGAAAAATGATAGCATTATGAAGTGAAGTGTAGAGTTTGTAACTTCCCACACCTTAGTTAACTTCAAATTCAAGGACCTTTCAAGGACTTCTAATATCCTTAAATTCAAGGACTAAATATGGGTACACTTTTCAAGTGAGAGGAAGGTTACATCGTGTTACCTTTAAGGATACATTGTTACAGTTCCCTTTTGAGGGAACTTGCGCTGAGTCACTGCAGTGATACTTTGGGGACGCCTCCAGGGGTAAGTGCGTCTGAATGTGTATATCAAATTCAACCAATGGTGAGGCTTAACAGCAAAGACAGGGTGACGCAGGAGCCAGGAAGTATATCGCTATCTGAAATATTGCCAAAGACAGCGTTACAGGGACGCAGGAAGTATGGCAAGGGAGACGCAGCGCCTCATTCCCTTCTTAGGGAACAACAGTTACATACGTAACCCGAGACGTTTTCATGTGTCAAACACAACTATGCAAAAAAGAATTTTGGTATGAATCAACATTTGCATACAGAAGATATAAGCATTTAAACACGTTTAGCACGTGTGCTTAAAAAGTCTAGAATTTGTATGATATTATCCTACACTACACAGGGAATAATATGAATTTTCTTTCCAGAAAATTTCTTGCATAAAATAGATTCAAGCACTTTCAATGACCTGTATCTATGTATGTATATTTTCAAAAACATCCCAGGGCCTTGAATATTTTCCCCCAGATTTCAAGGACCCGTGGAACCCTGTTGTAAACAATAAAAATATTATATTTATTTTACGGTTGTCAAAAGATTAATTGCATACAAAATAAAAGTTTGTTTTTGCATAATATATGTGTGTGCACTGTGTCTAATTATTTTGTATATATAAATACGCACATACATGTATACATTTAAGAAAAAAATTATTTATGTATATATTTTTTAATTTATATATAGTATATATCACAATCTAAAAAAAAATCAAACCTGCATACACATATTCGTATAGAGAGCCTATACACTCTAAAAACAAACGGTGCTATATAGCACCAAAAGTGGTTCTTTGCTCGTAATCATAGAAGAACCGTTTTTAGTGCCATATAGCACAATTCAACACGATTCAAATCAACAGTTTTGGTGCTATATAGCACCGTTTGTTTTTTTTGAGTGTATACATAAACATAAACAAAATATAAAATCTTTACAAATCTAACTCTGTGTGTCTGTCTGTTCCAGCCTAAATCCACAGAGCTTCCTGTGAACCATCATGGACGAGGACTTTGATTTCGAACGTCGCAGGGAGTTGCGTAGACAAAAGCGCGAAGAGATGCAGCGGGAAGCTGAGATGTATGTTTCACATTCATGAAATATACTGTTTAAAATAATATATCTGGTTATATAGTACATATCTTGATTCTTGTAGGTGATGTCATACAATGTGATCTCGGTCATCCTGATGTTGTTTAATACTATTTTAAGCAACAGGAGATCTGTTTGTAATGTTCTGGCCAAGCAGAAGAGTATGCGCTTGCATGGTCCAAACAACCTCGCCTCTATTCTCCACTTTATTCCTTATAAAGGTTGATGCGCAAGTTAACCTCATGCTATGCTTAAAGTGGATTGTTGCAGTTGACAGGTCGATAGAGTAACTCCAGATCTTTTTTTTAACCCTTTTAAAACCAAAATCGAAGTTTTACTCCACACAAAGACTATTGCGTTGTATCATTATTGTATTCAAAACTAATACAATACCCCTGGGTTGATCTTTTGGACATACATGTCAATGTTTCTGTTGAATCATTGAGTCAGATTTCTGGATTAAGAACTATACAACAGCGAACTTTAATTTTGTATGGTTTTTACTTTAATTTTAAAATGGTCCCCCTGAATTTTATTAACATCATATCCTGATAGTCATAAAAGTGCATGTATTAGTGTGAATCATGTGCACCGTGTTTGGCATGCCAGGTTTGTTTATATTGTTTATAGTTCAGGATGACTTGGACCCGCTCATAGACTGAGAACTGCAGTTTCTCCAAGCTTCTATAACATCTATCCAGAACACCATATAAGGAGAGTTCAGTACTCTATGTGTGTGATTGGAGATAATAAATCCTTACTCATAAGTTATAATACTCAATCCAGAAAATGAATGACAGCATATACTGTACGACCATTTAGTATTACTTACAGTGGCGGCTCTTGACTGCTCATCCGAGGGGCGCAAATTCAAAATATGTGTTCGGAGTGCCGTGTGTTGCTTACGTTTTCAAAATATGTGTTTGTTGCATTATGTGAACCATGTGCATCACGTGTTTTGTCAAAATAAGTGCCTGATGCACACGCGTCAAAACCGTTTATGATAAAAGAGACGCTCACGTTCACAAAATACACGCAAGACACTCCCTAAACAGTAAACTCTGATTATGCATGAGATTATACGAGTATCTAGCAAACCCGAGTGTCTCTTTTATCATAAACCCTTTAAACGCGTCTGCAGCAGGCACTTATTTCGACAAAACACGTGATGCACATAGGATCTCTCAACGCGCAGAACACATATTTTGTAATAAGAAACCAAACATGACGGGCTACATACATGTTGTGACAAACTTCACATCGAGTGCCCCCGAAAAAGAAGTCACCGCCCACCACTGATTACTTATTATATATTTAAGTAGTTAGTGGAGTGCTACTGGTTAATCTGCGACTGCATTTGTTTATAGCATCTGTACTGATATCAATTCAGTTTTCCTCTATCACTTTCCAAGGTTTTTTTCTCTTTCTTTTTATAAGGTTATATTTAAAGGTGCATTGTGTAACTTTTAGAAGGATCTCTTGACAGAAATGCTATACAATATACATAACTATATTATCAGTGTTGTAAAAACCCCATAATGAATTGTATTGTTTCTATTAGGTTAGAATAAAACGTTTTTTTGTTTACATACACAGCTGGTCCCCTAACATTAAGTTCCCATTACTTGCCACCATGTTTCTACAGTAGTCCTAAGCAGACAAACTGCTGTATAGAGAGCGTTTTGTCACTACGTTGTCTCAGACGATGACATGTTTGTCCTGTGGCGGCTACTGTAGCTTCACTATGCTTTTGAAAGGGAGGGTTGACCCTCCTCTCACGTCTAGATGCTGCTAAAATTTACACAGTGGACCTTTAAACAATATGAGCTAAAAAAATATTGTTTGTTAAAAATCACTTTCATATCCGGTTGACGGTCAGATCTATTATGTCTTATGCTACGTACACACCAAACGCGGGTCATCGCGTTACTCGTTCTAGATTTCTTGCAGGATTTAACTTCATGTCCCGCAAATTCTCCCTTGAGTTGAATATTTTCAACTTGGGCGAAGACGCGTTTGTGGCAAATAGTGCATGTTTTCGCTGCAAACGCGCCACCTATATTGCGTCATTTGCATCGCCCCACGCGAGGACGCGTCTGATTGCGTCTTTGCATTGACATTGTATGTAATCTACTCGCGCAAATCATTGTACTCGCATCTGTAAAAACAACTTACTTTTCATCTTTAAAAATGATGAATTTTGACACTTCTGTCAATCTCATTGACCCACAAAGACATCCTTTGTGTGCATGCATTTCTCTTCTTTTTCTATTTCAGCCTGGCCCCGGCCTGTTTGGTGCATATGTGGTGGAATAACCAAGAGGGAAACTTTTATTGAGATTAATGAGTCTCCGGAAAGGCATTTCAACCACATCCATGGCTTTGTAGTGCAGAAAACAAACTTTATTGGAATCAGATCTGGAAAATAAATAAATATTCGCTACGAAGATTATCGATGAAAAAGATATCCCTTTGCAGCCTGTAGTCATTTCCAGTTCAAACAGCAATTGAAAAGCCACATATTTATGTTAAAGGGAGAGATCGTGGCATTGCCTATAAATCACTTGATTAAACCGCTCGCCAGATATATCAACAATTTTACTAAACACATTTGCATTTCTGAACGCTAACATTATAATTTTGTCCATATTTCAATTATTAACCACAATATTACAAAAGATATTATGTGAGAAGAAACACACAATGATGTGGGAAATTGGTTTCGCTGGATTAGTTAAACTGTTTTGTATTCATTAAAAACGGAGAGCAGCAGTTAACCAATCAGAATCGAGTATTTCAGAACGCTTTGTAATATGTGTAACCCTGTAGCTGTTTTATTTTTTGTGTCAGACTATTTTGTAAAGAGCATTCTGTGAAAATATAACCGTGATATCTTTAATATTTACTGAGGAAAGTCATGTCGAAGATTGGATTCAAACTTTAAAGCTTGGATTTTACAGACAGGGTGACAAATAATCATAGATGCATTAAACAGTGCAACTCAATTGACTTACACGTATCTCACTAATCTTTTTGTCATCTGTGGATGATCGGGGGACGAGTAACCTCGCTTGGCCTGTCTCGCTCTCTCTACTGCAGACTTTGGATTGTTTGGCTGCTGTTTTAGTTAAAGGTTAAATATCCAGCCATAATATTTCAGCTTCTGTCAAGAGTGATAGCATTCTGCCTAATTTTTTACTACACTGGAGTACTAAAGTATATTGCATTCATTCAAGTAATACCTCTTAGAAAAGACATTTTCTTCAGATACTCCATCTGACTGTCGTTTCGGATGACCTTTTCATTTCGGAACTCTGGGATCGTTTGGGATTTCCGCCGTTGTCCTAGGAAAGAGAAACAGAATTGTGGTGCCTGTTATGGGTCTCTGTCTACCATCTCCAACATCTGTGAATCATTGGGAAGGGAAGTGAAGAAGAGACGGGAAAAAATAAAACCCATCCTTCATCAATTGGCTCATTGCTTTATAAAAAGCAACATGCCATGGCAAACTAAAGCCAGGCCAGATTTAATCGAGGAGAAATATGAGCATTACCGCGCAAATGTCTGAGACAAGAACATGGAAGAAACACAGGAGATGTTGCAGGATTTGGCATCTGTTTGAGTTTACAGTCTAACTAATTTACCATGACGGAAGGATGCTAACAAAACCTTAACCTCAGTCTTCCTTAGTATCCTAACATGTGTCAAAGATTTCTCGGTTTCTGGTCAGACTGGTGTTTTGAACAAGCTGATGAATCAAATAAATAAATTATTCAATAAATAAACATAAGGCACTGTTTAGATGGATCTTAGGGATAGTTTAACAACTTGAGGTTTGATATCTGATAAAATGACTGTACCATGGTACTGTACCAAAATCTGTGTATATCACATGATTTGAGCAATCAATGTTAAATTTGGCATTAAATACACTACCGGTCAAAAGTTTTGGAACACTTACATGTTATGTATTTATATATTTTTTCCACTTTACAAAATAATAATAAACTCGTCCAAACTATGGCAGGATGTAGGAGGAGTCAGTGGCGGCCGGTGACTTCTTTTTCGAGGGCGCTCGATGCGAAGTTTGTCACAACATGTATGTAGCCGTCATGTGTGTGGTTCGTAATTTCAAAATATGTGTTCTGTGCGTCGAGTGAACCTGTGTGCATCACGTATTTTGTCCTAAAATAAGTGCCTGCTGCAGACGCGTTTAAAGGGTTTATGATAAAAGAGAAGCTCGTGTTTGCCAGATACTCGCATAATCTCGTGCGTAATCAGAGTTTACTGTTAAGGGAGTGTCTTGCGTGTATTTTGTGAACGTGAGCGTCTCTTTTTTTATCATAAACGGTTTTGACGTGTATTTTGACAAAACACATGATGCACATGGTTCACATGACGCAACAAACACATATTTTGAAAACACGAGCAACACACACGACACTCCGAACACTTATTTTGAATTTGCGCCCCTTGGATGAGCAGTCACGAGCCGCCACTGGAAGGAGTTTTACAAATGTTTTGGTTTCTTACAAACGTTATTAACGTGGCTATAAGTCTGGATGCTTGAACATGTTTCATGAACATTTTGAGTATGCAGTGTCATAAGTACATCTCTGACGTTTATAACAAACCAAACAGTTTAAAAATCGGTAGAAAATTGAGCAAGTTATTTAAACAGTACATGCACCACTGAAACACAATGTTACGAGTGAGCATGCTGACTGTGACAAGATGGCTGCCAGGTGCGGACGGCGACCTTCATTGGCCAGCAGCGCAGACGAGACATCTAGCCTTTATTATGTATATCCACGGTCATGCCAGCACGACGTCATTGCCATAGAAACAGTGCAGATAATCTGGAAAACGGCAGAACACTTCAGGAGGCACAGATCGGATCTGAACAGTTGGGGAACACAATGTGGACAGTGAGTCTGTCAAATCGGATATGCACCAAAATCGGATATGGACTGACAGTGTGAACAAGGTCTATGACTTTTTCCCAGGATATGATAAAGGTCCTTAGGGACCGTGTCAAAAGTTCCAACACCACTCAGCCAAGTTTCTGATTATATTTAGATCCCTAGAAATAAAACCTTAGAGGAATATCACACTTCTCCTCAACAAAACACATGTATTCAAGTATTGAAGAAGAAAATGTATTTGCAAGCACTGCTAAGAAATGTGACACCGTCTGTAAAAACTCAGTAGTTTACTGTTTTCCCCCATAAAAGCATCATATGCAATGTAAAAAACATTGTGTGAAAGTATAACCTTGATGTCTTTAATATTGACTAAGTAAGGTCATGCTCCTAATCTCATTATTAGATTATGAGACTTTATCTCGGATTTAACAGACAGCGTCGTGAATGATTTGGTAATAAAGTGAGAATGTAGCATGGTATAGCTTCAAAATGTCTTTCTCTGTGTCATAATATGCATGTTTTCTAGCATACATTTGATTCCTTAAGATTCATGAAGTTTCCACACGTTCTGTACAGAATAAATGCTCAGGATGATGATGAGGAGGCGGCCCGTGAACGGCGCAGACGAGCCCGACAGGAACGCCTGCGCAACAAGGACAATGACGAGTCGAATATCGCAGCAGCAGATACAAACAGGTAGATTCAACAACAACAACAAAAACAACAACATTGTAATGGTTTAAAATCTGCTTCTTATACCAATCTTAATCTTTTTCTGGTTTTCCTAAATCAAAATTTATTCTAAAAGCCAAAAATTGTTTAAATTTACATTAGATTAATGCATTTTGCAGACCCTTTTATCCAAAGTGGCTTACAGTGCACCCTTGACCTCTTGCACAGTTGAGCCTCAGGAACACCTAACACAATGAAACTCAAAATGAACACCTGTTGATTTTCTGTTTAGTACAGAGACATCAACATTGATCACCGGTTCTGCACCGTCTGAGGACGACGAGCAGGCTCTTCTGGATAGGATTGCCAGGAGAGAGGAACGAAGACAGAAAAGGATGCAGGAAGCTTTGGAGAGACAGAAGGAGTTTGATCCCACAATTGAGGATGAAAATGTCACCACCACTGAAGAAAAGCCAGGAACGGAAGAAGATGCATCCCGTAATGAGGTCCCTTCAACAAAAACCAACTTGTGGAAGGAAAGCAAAGACAAGGAGAATACAGAAGAAAGCAACGTTAAGGTTGAGGAGCTGGCCACTGCGAAGGACGAGCCGGCACCATGCACATTTGGTGAAGATGCCAAAGATACTTCTGAGAAGACAGACAAAGCAGAAGAGGAAAGACCACAGACATCCGATTTAAGAGAACAGGTATTGTCCTAGTCAAAATATTTTGATGAACTATATTAAGCTTAAGAATGTTTTGACACATCATTATTTTTCAGGAATTCACAAAGGAGAAAGCCAAAGAACAAGCTGTACCAAGTGAGGTATGACGTTTATAACATGTGTCTGAAGTTATAACCATAAAATTGGTTGTCAGATTTATTTGTTTGAAATGATTTGAAATAATTTTTCATTATGTTGTAGGAAGAATCTGTCAGTGTATATATAGAGTCTAAAGAAAATACAGATTTAGATTTAGTGAAGACAGAGGTTGAAGATGAAGGTTTAGTGTCAAAGAAAGACAGGGAGGAAGATCCTACAAAAGATAACAGAATTGTAGGCCAAATCATAGAAGTGGAAGTCACCACAGCTTCACCTAAGACAGAGGAAAAGATGATTTTGGAGGAAGAGGAACCTGAAGATAAACTTGTGGAAGTCATGGTTAGATTTCAAGATGAATCTCCAGAGATGGTCGATGAGAAACCTACAAAAGAACAAGAGAAATCCCATGTACCTGTTGAAGAAACGTCAAACAAATTTACAGAGGATGCTGAGGTCAAGGTCCAGGTCCAAACGAAAGATGAGGAGAAACCACAGGTAAAAAATGAAGTTGAGTTTAAAGTCCAAATCCCAAAGACAGAAGATGAGAAACCAGAAGTGAAGAGGGAGTTTGAGGTGAAGTTTCAAATCCCGAACAAAGATGATGAGAAACCAGATGTGAAGAGGGAGTTTGAGGTGAAGTTTCAAATCCCGAACAAAGATGATGAGAAACCAGATGTGAAGAGGGAGGTTGAGGCGAAGTTTCAAAACCTGAAGAAAGAAGATGAGAACCCAGCAGTGAAGAGGGAGGTTGAGGCGAAGTTTCAAAACCTGAAGAAAGAAGATGAGAAACCAGAAGTGAAGAGGGAGGTTGAGGTGAAGTTTCAAATCCCGAACAAAGAAGATGAGAAACCAGAAGTGAAGAGGGAGGTTGAGGCGAAGTTTCAAAACCCAAAGAAAGAAGAGGAGAAATCAAAAGTGAAGAAAGAGGTTGAGGCGAAGTTTCATAACCCAAAGAAGGATGAGGAGAAATCAAAAGTGAAGAAAGAGGTTGAGGCGAAGTTTCAAAACCCAAAGAAGGAAGAGGAGAAATCAAAAGTGAAGAAAGAGGTTGAGGCGAAGTTTCAAAATCCAAAGAAGGAAGAGGAGAAATCAAAAGTGAAGAAAGAGGTTGAAGGGAAGTTTCAAATCCCAAAGAAAGAAGAGGAGAAACCACAATTGAAGAAGGAAGTTGAGCAGAAACCATCAACGCTGAAGAAGGTTGCGGAGAAACCGGCTGGTCCAAAGAAAGAGGTTGAAGACAAGCCAAAATGGAAGAAAGAAGTTGTAGAAACAAAGTCCAGATCTGAAGACAAATCCAAACCAAAGACCCAAGAGGTATTCACCTCTTAACCTGAGGTCATGTGTGGAAATCACGAATGTATGCACAGCCCACGCATTTTATGTTAAGGTCATCCAGCACTGCTAGCCGGTTTTCACCTGGATATAGACACACTTCTTTGCTTTATGTTTTGTTCATGTTTTGAGGGGTTTGCATGCGGTGTGGTTGGTTCTTCACGAGTGTTGGTCTGACATAATCACAGCACAACCTGATAATAAAATCAAAAACTGATTTATATTATCTCTATTCGAGCAGAAAGTGTCGACAAAGCCACCGGATGCGGACGAAAGTGCAGCAAAAGCCAAGAAGCCTGAGAAGATATTAAGGTGAGATTTATTCTTCATTTCAATTTACATTACTAAATATAAGTCATGATTAATAAAGATCATTTCTTTTTCATGTAGCCCGAGTGGCTTGCGCTCACCTGACTCTGAGAAGCAGGATCCAATTGCCAAGCTGGAGGCGGAACGGATGCTGCAGGAGCTGAAGCGCAGGAGGAACGAGACGGACAACGAGACGATGGAGAAGGTGAAACAGAAGCAGCAAACGGCTGAAGCTGAGCTGGAGGAGCTGAGGAAGAAGAGAGAGGAGAGGAAGAAGATCCTGGAGGAGGAAGAGAAGCAGAAGAAACAACAGCTGGCCGAAAAGAAAGCCAAGGAAGAGGTAAAGAGTTCACAAACTACAACTGAATGTATGTACTTGCCTGCTTACTAAAAGTTTTAATTCCTGTTTCTGGGAATCAAGCCCAATTGAAACTTTGTCTTGTTTCTTGTGTCCCTACTGCCACTAAAATGGTCAGGAAGAGAGAAGGAAAATGAAAGAAGAGATTGAGCGGAGACGAGCAGAAGCTGCAGAGAAGAAAAAGCAAAAGGAGGAGTCAGAAGAAGGAAGCAAAGTGCCGTTTATCGCTCCTAGAGGAGCATCCGCAAAGGTCAGTGGATCTCTAACATGATGTTGTCGTGTAGCTTTTGGACATCCCATCTTTGAAGTATTTAGATTCTCTTCTTATATTATATCATTTTATAACCTTATATTATATTTGTTTTAATATGCATGTTTATAAGTGATCACACTATTGTTTTTGAACAGATTGGAGAAAAAGCTGAATTTTTGAACAAGTCTGCTCTTAAAAGGTCAGATGTCATTTTTACCATATTTGTTTTTTTTTCAGTGTACAGCTGTACAAACTGACATTCTCTCTTATATTCCCATTAGTCCATTAAAGATCTCACACACTCCATTAGTTTGCAAGATTGGAAATAGATTGGAGCAGTACAATTCTGCTCTTCAGGTAAGAAATGACCATCTAATCTGCCTAGATCTGCTACTCCCACGACACGTGACTCATAATCTCCTCTGTACCAGAATAAAGATGTGCCCAAGTCCCCCAGATCTCCTGTGGACGTACCTGTGGCTGAAGGGGTGCGTAACATGAAGAGTATGTGGGAGAAGGGGAATGTTGTTAGTCCTACTGCAGGTCCCACAAGCCCACCGGCAGTCACCAAGGTACAGGTATTGTCCAGTTTACTAAAAGAACTATAATGAGCTGAGAAAAAAGTATTAATTATTCTTATCCAATCAGGAAACAGCTGGTGTGAACACAGGTGTGGCCGGACGTGTTAACAGCTGGAAGACCAAAACTCCTGAACAGAAACCTGCTGAACCAAAGCCAACCATTGAACCAGAAAAACCAGCAGTCAAAACGGTAAGTTTTGGGTTTGGTTATCATGCATGCTTTGTTCACTGTCTATCTATCTGTCTGCCTGCCTCTCTATCTATCTGTCTGTCTATCTACCTGTCTGTCTGTCTGTCTGTATTTATATCTGTATGTCACTCTATCTATCTATCTATCTATCTATCCATCCATCCATCCATCCATCCATCCATCCATCCGTCTATCCACATGTGTGTGTGTGTGTGTGTGTGTGTGTGTGTGTGTGTGTGTGTGTGTCTGTCTATCTATCTGTCTGTAACTCTATCTACTATATTCATCCATCCATCCATCGCTCTGTCTGTCTGTCTATATATCTCTGTCTGTCACTCTATTCATCCATCCATCCATCCATCCATCCCTCTGTGTGTCTGTCTGTCTATATATCTCTGTCCATCCATCCATCCATCTATCTGTGTGTCTGTCTGTTGTTCTGTCTGTCTATATATCTCTGTCTATCCATCTATCTATCTATCTATCTATCTATCTATCTATCTATCTATCTATCTGTGTGTCTGTCTGTTGTTTTGTCTGTCTATATATCTCTGTCTGTCACTCTATTTATCCATCCATCTATCTACCTACCTATCGGTCACTCTGTCTATATATCTCTGTCTGTCACTCTATTTATTTATCCATCCATTCATCCATCCATGTGTCTGTCTGTCTATATATCTCTGTCTGCCCGTCCATCCATCTGTCTGTCTGTCGTTCTGTCTGTATATATATCACTGTCTATCCATCCATCTATCTATCTGTATGTCTGTCTGTCGTTCTGTCTGTCCTATCTATTTACCTGTCTGTGTGTCTGTGTCTCTGTCTATATATCTATGTCTGTCACTATCCATCTATCTATCTATCTATCTATCTATCTATCTATCTATCTATCTATCTATCTATCTATCTATCTATCTATCTATCTATCTATCTATCTATCTATCTATCTATCTATCTATCTATCTATCTGTGTGTCTGTCTGTTGTTTTGTCTGTCTATATATCTCTGTCTGTCACTCTATTTATCCATCCATCTATCTACCTACCTATCGGTCACTCTGTCTATATATCTCTGTCTGTCACTCTATTTATTTATCCATCCATTCATCCATCCATGTGTCTGACTGTCTATATATCTCTGTCTGCCCGTCCATCCATCTGTCTGTCTGTCGTTCTGTCTGTATATATATCACTGTCTATCCATCCATCTATCTATCTGTATGTCTGTCTGTCGTTCTGTCTGTCCTATCTATTTACCTGTCTGTGTGTCTGTGTCTCTGTCTATATATCTATGTCTGTCACTATCTATCTATCTATCTATCTATCTATCTATCTATCTATCTATCTATCTATCTATCTATCTATCTATCTATCTATCTATCTATCTGTGTGTCTGTCTGTTGTTTTGTCTGTCTATATATCTCTGTCTGTCACTCTATTTATCCATCCATCTATCTACCTACCTATCGGTCACTCTGTCTATATATCTCTGTCTGTCACTCTATTTATTTATCCATCCATTCATCCATCCATGTGTCTGTCTGTCTATATATCTCTGTCTGCCCGTCCATCCATCTGTCTGTCTGTCGTTCTGTCTGTATATATATCACTGTCTATCCATCCATCTATCTATCTGTATGTCTGTATGTCGTTCTGTCTGTCCTATCTATTTACCTGTCTGTGTGTCTGTGTCTCTGTCTATATATCTATGTCTGTCACTATCCATCCATCCATCCATCCATCCATCCATCTATCCGTCTACCTGTCTGTCAGTGTCTCTCTGTCTATATATCTATATCTGTCTCTATCCATCTATCTACCTGTCTGTGTGTCTGTCTATATGTCTCTGTCTGTTACTTTCCATTCATCCATCGATCCATCCATACATCTATCTGTCTACCTGTCTGTATGTCTGTTTCTCTGTCTATATGTCTGTCACTCTCTATCTATCCATCTATCTACCTGTCTGTGTGTCTGTCTATATGTCTCTGTCTGTCACTTTCCATCCATCCATCTATCTGTCTATCTATCTATCTATCTGTCTGTGTGTCTGTCTCTCTGTCTATATCTCTGTCTGTCACTATCTATCTATCCATCCATCCATCCATCTACCTGTCTGTCACTATCTATCGATCTATCCATCCATCCATCTACCTACCTGTCTGTCACTATCTATCTATCCATCTATCTACCTGTCTGTGTGTGTCTATATGTCTCTGGCTATCTATCTATCCATCTATTTACCTGTCTGTGTGTCTGTGTCTCTGTCTATATATCTATGTCTGTCACTATCCATCCATCCATCCATCCATCCATCCATCCATCCATCCATCTATCCGTCTACCTGTCTGTCAGTGTCTCTCTGTCTATATATCTATATCTGTCTCTATCCATCTATCTACCTGTCTGTGTGTCTGTCTATATGTCTCTGTCTGTTACTTTCCATTCATCCATCGATCCATCCATACATCTATCTGTCTACCTGTCTGTATGTCTGTTTCTCTGTCTATATGTCTGTCACTCTCTATCTATCCATCTATCTACCTGTCTGTGTGTCTGTCTATATGTCTCTGTCTGTCACTTTCCATCCATCCATCTATCTGTCTATCTATCTATCTATCTGTCTGTGTGTCTGTCTCTCTGTCTATATCTCTGTCTGTCACTATCTATCTATCCATCCATCCATCCATCTACCTGTCTGTCACTATCTATCGATCTATCCATCCATCCATCTACCTACCTGTCTGTCACTTTCCATCCATCCATCCATCTATCTGTCTATATGTCTGTCACTATCTATCTATCCATCTATCTACCTGTCCGTGTGTCTGTCTATATGTCTCTGTCTGTCACTTTCCATCCATCCATCCATACATCCATCTATCCATCTGTCTGTGTGTCTGTCTCTCTGTCTATATCTCTGTCTGTCACTATCTATTTATCCATCCATCCATCTTTATACCTGTCTGTCACTATCTATCTATCCATCCATCCATCCATCCATCTACCTGTCTGTCACTATCTATCTATCCATCTATCTACCTGTCTGTGTGTCTGTCTATATGTCTCTGGCTATCTATCTATCCATCCATCCGTCCGTCTGTCTATATATCTCTGTGTGTCTGTCTGGCTATATATCTCTGTCTGTCACTCTATTTATCCATCCATCCATCCATCCACCTACCTACCTATCTGTCTGTCTCTCTGCCTATATATCTCTGTCCATCACTCCATCCATCCATCTATCTACCTACCTGTCTGTGTGTCTGTCTATATATCTCTGTCAGCCACTCTGTCTGTCTGTCTCTCTTTGAATCTCTGTCTGTCACGCTGTCTGTCTGTCTGTCTGTCTATCTATCTATCTATCTATCTATCTATCTATCTATCTATCTATCTATCTATCTTTCAGCTGCAAAATAACAAATAAGGGTTTTGTAGAAAGCTATTTGAATTCTTGCCTCTCTTTCTTTCTCTCTTTCACTCACTCCTAGCTCTGTTTATTTTCAGCTTCTCTTACCAGCCTTTAAGATCATAACTCTTACTATCCCAGGTGAAAAAGTAGTACACTTCCATAGTGTACTTAAAGTGCTTTATTTTCGCACACTAATTTTGTACTTAATATACTAAAAATTCATCTTTAGTACTTCTTAAGATGTTCTTAAAATCATCTAAGTGTACTTCACTGTGCTATTTTGAGACACCATGAATATGAACTAAAATGCATTTTTAACATACTATCTCTGTATTAAAAAATGTATTTACTTAACACTTGAATTAAACTTGAACTCAACTTTCATACAAAGATGGGTTTAAGTTTACTAAAAGTGGTATCTAAATACATTTTTTAAATACATTTTTAGCACATTTTAGTTCATATTTATGGTGTCTCAAAATAGCACAGTGAAGTACACTTAGATGATTTTAAGAACACCTTAAGAAGTACTAAAGATGAATTTTTAGTATATTAAGTACAAAATTAGTGTGCGAAATAAAGCACTTTAAGTACACTATGGAAGTGTACTACTTTTTCACCTGGGATAACACACACACACACACAGAGCTCAGTAACTGTATATGAAGCAGACATTGATCACAATAAACATCAGATGACTCTCTCTCTCTCTCTCTCTCTCTCTCTCTCTCTCTCTCTCTCTCTCTCTCTCTCTCTCTCTCTCTCTCTCTCTCTCTCTCTCTCTCTCTCTCTCTCTCTCTCTCTTTCTGGAGACTTTTACTGCATTCATAGATGTGGTCTACAGTACCTTGTGAAACACATACTGAAATACAAAACTGATTGTGTCTACAAGGGGATTTCTTTTAAAAGTTGTTTATGGGAGTGAATAATCATTTGGATTTACAGTTTAATTTTTATTTAAACTTGAATCAGTTTGAACATCTTTATAAGCTCAGATGGGCTCAGTTTATTTTATTTATCCTAATGCTCTGTAAAATCTGAGAATGCTAAACACTCTAGGGACAGTTAAGGGTGGTTTCATACAGGTTGTTGTCCTAGTAAATGCACATTGGGGGCCCTCCAGTGATTCTGTAGTGAATTACATCGGGCTATCTGAGTTTTAGCATAACTCATTTTTTGTACTACTTCTGACTGCTAAATAAAAGTACTTTTAAAAAGTCCAACCATGGATTTTTGGGAATGGTAAAACTATGCTTTTATCAGTAAGGGGCCTGTCATCTTTTCATTAATGATTTCATTTCATATGTTTCTGTCTCATACCTCCAGTTGTGGCTTTTTCCTCTTTTCCTTTCTTGTCCTGTCACCACTGCTGTCTATTATCTCTCCACTGCTTCTGTTCAATCTCTCTGCAGTAAAGGTGAACTCTTAACAAACGACAATTAAACATACAAATCCTCTGACAGCCCATTACTCTATATGCGATTCTAATAGTGGATGATTTATATTTGTGTCTTTGGTAGGATCAAAAGCCAGCCGAAGTAACAAAAACACGTGGCCTATGGGAACCAAAGGGTTCCACTCCTCTCAAGGTAATCCAGACTGAATATTATACACTGTACAATCCAACACAGATATTTATAATTACCAGTACTTACTATGACAGACTCAGAAGAAGAACATACACAAACTCTTGAGGTATAACAGTACCAAAGCACTGATATGTTTTAATTTCACATAGTTTATATATTTTTTAAATAATTAGCTTGGTGATCAACTGCTCTTAGTTTGGCGCAAAGTGTAAGCTGACTTTTATTTTGAAGGTTATGAACTTGCTTAGTGGTTCATTCATTGTTGTGGCACTGTTTTGATGTATAATGCTGTGGTTCTCAAATTTTTCGGCGTGCGGCCCCCTTGTGTTGGGTGCATTCTTTTGTGGCCCCCCAAAAGAAAATTTTGAAAACTTTGTAAAACTTTAAATAAAAAAAACATATTAAATTATAATGAACTCATTAGAAGCTCTTTTCTTTGCGGTGCCTTTTTTCTTTGTATTTTGAATAAAATAAAATAAAATAAATACCTTTTATTAAGTTTATTTACTTTTATTGAAAATAAATCAAATAAAACTTTTATTGAAGTTTTATGTGCTTTTATTAAAAATAAATAAAATAAAACATGTATTGAAATTTTATATACTTTTATCGAAAATAAATAAATATAAATTAAAATAAATTCTGCACATTTTTAATTCACATTATATGATCTCAGCTGTTGTTTTGTTTGCAGGGGTTTCAAGCCAAGAGTAAATTTGTCACTAATGGTGAGTAACCTTTTTTTTATTTAATCAATTTAGCCTAAAGTTACTATTTAAGATCACTTGAAATTAAATGAAGCAAAGTCTTATAATCTGGGACATGTGTTAATATGCCTCTATGGTTTCATGTAATATGTTTATTCCTATTAATTTAAGCAGGTCTTGCTCCCCTTATGATTTATCCACAAGTATTTTAAAAAGTTTCAAATGCATAAAGACCTACTTGTGTTTCTCTTAAATTATACATTATTCTCTTATATAGTTGTATATAAAGTTTCCCATAGTGGTCGTGTTTAGTGCACTGAGTAAAACAAATTCATGGCTCCCTAAACAGTGTGCAGAAGTAGGAGGTGTTTTAAATCGGCGTACTCTTTCCTGTATGTCCTCTCAAGTCATAACCCTAACTGGTCATCATTGTTGTAAATCTCTCCTTTAAATATCACATTACTCTATATTTAAAGACACGACCTTGTTCTCCTGCATTGGTGCTCTGCTAGCCGTCGGCGTGTCGGTATAATTTCGACCTGTTTGTTTCACCCTTCACCACATGCGTGAAATCGTACAGTAGTTGCCCGTGACGCATCGCATTCCCTGGTGCAGCTGTTCTGTTGTCTCACAGCAGGCCGCATATCACTGGATTAACATGGTATCACGAAATAAAGCAGTTTAATATTCAGAGTTATGGGATATACGATATGTCACATTAACGGACTTAACACCTGAATGTAGCACAAACTGTTGAGGGATCCAGTATAAGTGATTTATTACTATTAATTTAGTAAGGCGCCATTTAGAACCATAAACTATCAACAGCCATCGTCTGTCACCAGTCAAATTTGTCCTTGACAGTTACATGACAACGTAGCAGGTATTTCTCACACTTGCGACACAACTCGAAACCTCTGACCATGCCATGTGAGTTTATCTGGGTCACGGCACCAGCGCTAGCCGGGAGCAGGTGGGACAGGCGAAACGATTTGCTTTTGTGTATTTGAGGATGTGTTGAAAAAGCACATTGAGTTATACGATGACGTAACCTATAAACAGCAGCTACAGTGTAGAAAAAATGTGACTACTTATCACTTTAAATCATTAACATGATTATCTTTGCATTTTTCCTCAGGAACAAGAAAATAAAGACACCTTGACAGACCCTGGATCAGCCAAAGTTGAAGACACAAATGTGCACTACAGTGATTCTCAACTGGTTTTGCTTCAGGCATCAGATATAACATTGGGCATCAAGTTGTGACCAAAAGTGTTAAATATTACACTGACATATAATTACTACACTGTATAAAAAAGATTTATTGGTTTAACTTAAAAAAGTAAGTTACCTGGTTGTTTAACATTTTTCATTCAACCAAGAATATTAGTTGACTCAAAAAAGTCAAGTAATATTTTTAAGTTGAATTAAATCAAATTTTAAGGCAGCCAACCAGGTAACAACTAAGTTGTTAAGTTGACGTTTAAGTTGAACCAAGGTTTTTTAACAGTGTATGAATTAGCTCAGCAAATTAGCTTAGCTCAATTATTGAAAAGAATTTTCTCCATGTATAAACAAATAAGCAATTATGGAAGAAACACAGTGCCAAATACAATATTAGTGATAACAGAAATTAATGCATTTAGCATTGTATTAGCACAGACCTTCAGCCCACCCGTTGAGAATCACTGAATTACACTTTATAAATGTATTTAACAGGTGAACTGAATTGAAATAAATGACTGACATAAGGTTTAAAATCATTATCTTACTCTTTGTTTGATGTCCATTTGATATTTATCTTCTTTGTGTTTAATATTAATTTCATTTGGACATTTGAATCATGTAAAAAAAACCTTTACATTTATTGCATCTACTTGTGTAGGAAAGCTTTGGTTTCTTTTGAGCACACTTTTTAGAAAAAAAGGTACTACCCCAACTTTCACTGGGTTTAAAGGGGTCATATTATGAGATTTTTTTTAAAGATGTAAAATTAATCTTTGGTGTCCCCAGAGTGCGTATGTGAAGTTTTAGCTCAAAATACCCCACAGATAATTTATTATAACATATTAAAATTGACACTTTGTAGGCCTGAGCAAAAGTGTGCCGTTTTGCCTGAGTCCTTTAAAATGCAAATGAGCTGATGAAATGCAAACACTGATCACAATGTTGGTGGTTTGTTAAAATTAAAACTCAATTGTGCTGTCAATTATTTTTTTCTCTTTCTTTCTCTCTGCACTACATGGCAGTGCCGTGGTTGAATAGTGCAGATTAAAGGCACACCGCGGAACTTTTTGGCCACTAGGGGGCGTTAGACATGTATTTTTCACGCTTAGCGCCCCTAGAGGCCACAAGCGCCGCAGCACTGTCGCAAAGGAAAAGAACTGGCCAACATTAAAACTAAAGTAAAAACTAAACCTTTAAAAACTAAACGCTAAACAATCAACATTTTGAGGCATCAGGGAAAAACGCAGTATGTTACAACTTTCTGATGTCATTTATAAAGAAGATTGCATTTATGTATGAATCAAAATCGTGAGTTTATATAAAAAATTGCCTTAAAGGAGAATCGAACCCGGGTCACCCATGTCATATGTCCGTGACATTAACACGGTGCCACAGAGTCACAAAATAGAAGTTGCTCTCTACACTCCTGAAGTAGCCTCCAGCAAAATTCACGTAAAAAAAATTGTGTGGAGGAAGTGACGTATGCTGTAAAGCAGTCAAATTTTTGTAGTTTTTTTGTGCGTTGGTTACTACTCGAAACCCTAAGTTTTAAAGTACGAGTAAAAGCAATACAGACCCCATCAGGCTATGCTAGACATGTCATTCAACCTATATAAAGTTGATGTACTATCACAAGGGTCTTGAAAATGTACTATGAAGGTTGAAAAATTACATGGTGTTGCTTTAAGGGGGCGGTATTATTGTAATTCGCCTTGCTACCTACCTCACCAAACAGAGAAATCAGAACAACCTAATTTTTCACATGCTTGCAGAAAATGGCTTACCCAAACGAAGTTACTGGGATGACCTTTTTCACATTTTCTAGGTTGATAGAAGCACTGGGGACCCAATTATGGCACTTAAACATTGAAAAAGTCTGATTTTCACGCTATGACACCTTTAAACCCTTTAAAAAGGTCCTTTGTATCATTTAGGTACAGATATATATACCTGTATACACTCTAAAAACAAACGGTGCTATATAGCACCAAAAGTGGTTCTTTGCTCGTAATCATAGAAGAACCGTTTTTAGTGCCATATAGCACCGGTAAAGCACCTGTGTAGAACCATATAGTGCTATGTAGAACCAAATGGGGTGCTATATGGCCCCTATATGGTTCTACACAGGTGCTTCACCGGTGCTATATGGCATTAAAAACGGTTCTTCTATGGTTACGATTCAAATCAACAGTTTTGGTGCTATATAGCACAGTTTGTTTTTTTAGTTTGGAATAAGTATGTACCTTTGAGATGCTTTTTTGCAAGGGTACCACCCAGTGACAGCTGCGGTACATACTTGGACAATTTTTTACTAAACATGTACACCAGCAACAAATAGTCATAATACTTACAAATTCTTTGCTACCTTAATTTTTGTTTATTCAAGATTTATATGTCACTCCAATTTACTCTTATTTACCTTGACTATAATTATGAGTCAAAATAAGTCAACTTCGTTTCATTTTCAAGTTGGAGCAACTCATCTTTTGTCAAGTTGACTGGTTGATTAAACAAAAAAAAAATTTTTACAGTGTGGGCTTTATCTAACATTTATTTGAAAATAGTGTATGTAACCAGGGGCATCATTTTCACTGGGGATAGGGGGACATGTCCCCCCTACTTTTTTAAAATCCATTTCGTGTCCCCCTGCTGTTAAAGTCATTTGTCATGATTTTTTTAACCACACGTCATCATGACGAAGCAGGACTGCAAGTGCATAGATATATATAATAAATGTCTTAGGGTGGAGTCTCTAACGTCATCACCTGGCGGCCATCTTACCTCATACAGCTCACTCACTCGTGTTTTAATGGTGCATGTACTTTTATATGACCATAACATGCTCAAATTTCTACGGATTTCAAATGGTTTGTTTTTTTTACAAACGTTATTAACGTGGCTATAATTCTGGATGCTTGAACATGTTTCATGAAAATTATTCAAAAGTATGCAGTGTCATAGGTACATCTCTGACGTTTATAACAAACCAAACCGTTTGAAGTTATGCAAGTTATGGTCATTTAAAAGTAATTGCATCATTAAAACACAATGCTACGAGTTGTGCTAAGATGGCCGCCAGGTGTGGACTTCGACCTCCATTGGCCAGCAGCGCGGGCGAGACATCTAGCCTTTATTATACATATCTATATAGAAGTCGGCCTTAACTTAATTGTTTTCTGGATTTATGTAACGTATGTAAATGCAAGAAATGGGATTCAAATTGAAAACCTTTTCCCCTATTTAATGTCTCCCCACTTCTCAAACCAAAGTTATGTAACCACCCAAAATTGTATTTCTTTAAGCATTATTGAATAATGCAATGTCATAATATCTTGATATAAAGTGCCTTTACATTTTCTTTGTTTTTTGAGTTGCATTGAGAATGTTAAGTTTGCTTATTTCGTCTAATAACCATTAAATGTTTTATCTTGTTGCTTTTTGTTTGACCACATTTGTCATACACGAACACTACATTTGCTTAGACAAAAATAAAAAATACCTTTACAGTTACAGCATTATAAAGTATTTTTGGCTATGCATATATAATCCAGTGCTCAATTCTTGCACAAAATCAATAAAGTGCTTCAATGTGCTCTTTCTTGATCTTTTTCCTATAAGTGTTATTGTCAGTGTCAAACCCAATACTAAATAATTATAGCATCATACAAGCTTTCACAATAAAGAAAATATACATACATGTCTCTCTGTGCATTCTATACAGCGCACATTGTTTCAAAGACACTATTGGGTTTCATGGGGTGACAACACAAGGGCAGCCATGAGCAGAATGTTATGTTTCAGAATTTCACTGAAATGCATTTGAAGGTCTAACAATAGATGAAGCCTCCCAGCACACCAATGAACAGACACTGTGGTCACGTGGTGTGTTAGTATTTGAGCCCACCTGCCTCAACCCCGAACCCCGGAGCGAGAACTGTCATCCGGTCTCTGAAATCGAACCTTGGTAACTTTTAGATGAATTAATTGCAGTATATCTACTAGAATTTCTTAAAAGAAGACACAACTGCTATAAATTGATTTGTTTTGTCTCTTGCTTGTTTGTAATGGACCAGTTGTTAATGTACTGTAACTTGTGTATAATGTTTGACAGCATTGACAGTTATGTCTGATACAGAGGACATGGATGATGGAGTTCAGTAAGTAAAAATCTTTATTACTTCTACGATTTGCAATAGTAATATGCAAGTAAATAGCTATAAATTGTGCAGTAAATAAGTGCATTATATTTTCTCATCTGTCTTGTGTGTCTCTGTGTTTGTGTGTGTTTTAGGGAGGAAGGTGCTGTATCAAAGGGACATGTATTTGTTTCAGTGTTTATAATGGCTTATATATTTTATATAACAATGCCCATACTTTATCTGTGTTATTTCATATTTTATGATATTACTGTTATTATGATATATTATTATTTTTAACAATGACAAATATGAATTTAAAACAAAAAACTTTATAGTCTCTATTTACCATTTATGCATTGTTTGTGGACTTTTCTGTTCCATTGCTGAAAAAAAAATCTCTGCCATTTTAGTGGATGACTCCAGAGCCAAACCAAAGTAAGTTGCATTATTCTTTTGTATCTATTATTAGATAATTGCGATCCTGCCGGTGAAACCCCAGCTTTATGATGTACTGTTTTTAACGTAAAATCATCTTACATAATGTAATGAACATTCTGTGAAAATATACCCTTGATATCTTTAATATTGACTTAGTAAGGTCATGTCAACGATTGAAATTAAACTCTAATGTTCCTAATCTAAAATTACATTATGATACTTTAGACTGGATTTCAAAGCAGAAAAGTTTGGTTGCTTTATAATCTTCTATCTTCAGGTTTCTATCAAATATCCAAGCTCCAAAGATTCCAGAAGGAGATAAAGTTGATTTTGATGTAAGTGTTTATTTTCCCGCTTTGATCTTACATGTCTTTCACGCACACTAACCTGCAATATTTGTACTGTATATTTGACAGGACATCCACCGTAAGCGTCAGGAAAAAGATTTATCTGAGCTGCAGTCACTCATAGAAGCTCATTTTGTTCAGAGGCAAAAAGATGAACAGGAACTTATTGCCCTGGTCAACAGAATTGTGAGTATTTTCTACTTGAATACATTTGTGCTAAATTGTAAATAAAACATTTTGGTTTAACTTAAAAAAAAATTGGAAAGTTAAATTACCTGGTTGCCTTAAAAGGTACCCCGACTATGAAGACTTGTAAGCTTTAATACTTTATATCTGCCCTCAACTACATATTTTCATTACTTCAAAAAACAAAAACAAAAAAAAACATGTAATACTCATTTTAACCTATAGGCTGCCATTATGTTTCGCATTCTGAAATTGATGACGTGTAATGGCTGTTGTGAAATATTACCAGTTTACTATAGTAAATACTATGGTATCTTCTATAGTTTTCATGTAAGAATTTTTTATTTTTCTACTTACACATTTTTAGCTGTCAGATCGCCTTTATATTGATCTTCTTTCATTAGTATGTTTTTAGGGTGGTCCTTATTTTTCAACTTTTAAAGGGACTTTTTAGTATTTTATTAGTCAAAATAAATGTCTTCTTTATTCATAAATATGTCCTCATTGGTGTCAAATGACCTCTGCCAATGATCAGATTTTTCTTTGTAAGCTTAGAATTTCTTCACTTTACTTACATTGAATGGGTAAGTCCTAGAAGACTTCCGTGTCGTTCCACCATATTGAAAAACTATAGGCTAATAGCAGAAAAGGACAAAAAGCAAAGCCTACCGCAGCGCGTTTCCATAATGCGTTTTCGTTCAGAACACGTGAACCAGCTGAAACAGACAAGGAGATCAGTGAGTACATAACGGCTATTGTAGTTGCAACACGCATTTGGAAAAGCGAGGCGCTAGAGAACACTATTCGTTTGAATGCAAAATAAAATTTCACCACTAGATGGGGAAAATCCTACTTATTGTCTCTTTAAAGTTCATGCTCTCACCCCACCAATATGTTTGAGTAAATAAATAAAAAACTGGGCAAAATATGAAATAGGGCTGGGTATTGGCAAGGGTCTCACAATACGATACATATCACGATACATGGACACGGTACAATGTATCGCAATACGATACAATACATTGCATGCTGCAATACAATGCAATACTTTTTTTTTTATCAAAAATGTAAAAATAGCAAAATTTTTTTTACTTTTTTTTTAAACCCAAAGTGCGTCCACACGTCGGCTTTGAAAGCTGCAGGTGTTTTTACATTTTCTGCCATTTTCTCACTCCCGCTAACTTCTGAGACATTGGCTGAATGGCCGTAAATGACCGACAAATGGACAGTGACAACTACAGCAGCGGCGGAGGAGGTCGTTTGAAGCACACAAAGGGATTTGATGGGGTTTTTTAAAATATTGCCAGTAGAGATCGAAATATCGATACACTATCGGGGGGAACTGTATCACAGTAGTTAGCTGTATCGATATTTTTGCACAGCCCTAGCTAGCATGTATAATTGTTATATAATATACACAGCAATGGACTTATTTAACCATGCTCCATGCAATTAAAACTGTTTTAGTTGTGATATGTCTTTCAAAGCAAGAAAGCTTCAATGTGAATAAAGCACCAGAGGTGGAAAGAGTACTGAAAATTTGTACTCAAGTACAAGTACAAGTAGTTGCTAAAAAAATACTCAATTACAAGTAAAAGTACTGGTGTTAAAAATGTACTTAAGTATAAGTACAAAGTACCCCTCTTAAAAACTACTCAAGTACAAATTACTTTTTAGCCGGTGATATTTATTGAATAAACATTAAAGGTGCTCTAAGCGAATTGAAGCGTTTTAGACCATAAAACATTTTTTGTTACATACCGGAAACATCTCCTCACTATCTGCTTGCTGCCTGTCTCCTGATCAAACTGTAAAAAAACGCGATCTCTGTAGACAGCCCAGGCTTCACAAACGGCCATATCAACAAATGGCCAAACCTAGCCAGCACAAAACAAAACAAAGTATTCCAGCCAATAAACGACAAGAAGGATTTGGGGGTGGGGGTTGGGCGCGTTCATGAAAGCACGGAAGGGAGGGGGAGGGGGAGGAGTTAGCTACGCTCTGTCTGTTTGAAAACAGTTCAAACATCAACGTGACGTCGCACATTATTCGCTTAGAGCGCCTTTAAATCCATTGAATGAAATCAGAGATATGAATGGATTAAAAACAGGCAATTTGTGTTTTATACGAATAAACACATAGTACAGGAATTTTGTCTGTTTAAAGAATGTTAAATGATTTTAACAGCAGCTATATTATTTCATATTGTTTCTTCATATAATTTTTATCAAGTTATAAAAATGGTCTAATGTTATTATTATTAATGAATTATGATACAACATAAATAAGCTTGTTGGGTTATTTTATTTAAAAACAGATTTTTTTTACATTAACTCATTCCCCGCCAGCCATTTTTCGAAAAGTTGCCCGCCAGCATTTTTTATGATTTTCATAAAAGTTTTACAAAATGCCTTCCAGGAAATTTTTCAAATGAAAGAACAGACCCTCTACTTTCAAACAAACAATAAAAAAGTGAAAAACCGTTCCATCATATTTTTTCCCTGCTTATAAACTCTTAAATATTGGTGTTTTTCTTTACAAATACACATTTTTTTTTTAGCAAAAAGCTGAAACAATTGCATTTTTGTGAAGGAATTTAGTTAGAGATCAGATTCAGAACGAATATCAAACATAAAATTAGTAAATAACGTTTTGGCTTCAGTTTATCCATAAATTGGTTAAGTCCGCCATCTAGTGGACAATCGCGGTATTGCACATTAACATAAATTCTTCAGAAACACGTTTTATGCAAATGTTTTTTTTTTCTTAATTGACAAGATAACTCGTCAATGGCGGGGAAAAGAGTTAAAAATATTATTGGACAAGAAAGCTTTCCAAAAGTACACTACTAATATTTCAAAAGTTATCAGCATTTAGCACTGACATATGTGTAATTTAGACAGGCTGTCAGTGCAGTTACACTGCTACGCCAGTGGGACGCGGCAACAGACGAATTTGATAAAAGAGTCCTTATTAGACTGTTTATTATTATAAGCTTAAAACACTGATTCAATATGAATAATACAATGTTGACAATGACATGAAATTTAACTTTGAGCGCCATTTTACAATGTTAAATCTTTTTTTACGGTCTACGTGCTCGTCACCTAGGTAACTGAAGCTCATGTTTTAGGTATGTGACAAAAAATATAAATACATATATAATTATAACCATATGATAGATAATAAAAAGAACTTTAACATGGTTTTTAAATTATTAAAATCGGATAATTATTAAGAAAGTTATGGAATTTTTTAACTCGAAAATTAGGGGGCATTTTTGTACCCAATTAAAACTATAAAACTATGAAAAACTTCCGCTTGACCAAACACTTTAAAATATCATAACTTTCTCATTTCTTGGTCTATTTGCATAATTCAAACACCACATTGTATGTAATTAAAAGCCCATGATTAAGATGACATCTTTTTAAATATATATATATATATATATAAATGTTATTATTTTTTATTAACCACTAATTATTGAAACCGAGAGCATCAATCCACGCATATCTTTCCATATGAAATCAAAGCCCTCTCAAATAAAAGCTGTATTTTTATATATTAAAGAAACATTTCATTGTTTCTTTAATATTTCTTAATTGACTAATAATTCTGGCGAGCAATTTAAATGGTCAGATATTATTAATACATTAATTGATGATTATGTTATTTATCATTAATAATAATTCAATAAATGCATGCATGTTGCATGCATTTATTTATTTATATGTTTGACAAAATTATGCCAATAATGTAATCTAGAAATTCTAATCCTTCTTTCTGTATGATTACTTTAAAAAATAATGCACGGATTGATGAAAACGGAGAAGTTTTGGAAGCCAATATGATTGAATGGGCGATTCTGCTTTTGACAACAACGTCACTTGCGGATCTTAAAAAAGCACATGCGAATGTTACAATCAATCCCAAACTTCACCGAATTCAAGTTAAATGTATATTCTATCAAAAGTATTTGGTTTGAAACAAAAAAATACTCGCCTTCATAGAGGATTTCAATGCCAAACACGAGAGAAATTTTGCTTCGCTTATAACTTTCTTCTTACGACAGCAATCTTGGAAATTCGAACGTGAGAATCAACGTGAGGAAGTAATTTATGTGGGCTTTAGAGGTATTCACAAAGCAAAGATATGACAGATTTCCTAAGTCAACAACGCGTCTGGCGCTGAATACCTGCTGGGAACACAGCCGTGGGAACAAAGCGCTCGTGCGTATTACGTCATTTTGTCACATACCTACATGTTTCAAGTGATGTTTTCAGGCAAATTATCGTGAGGTCTACCCAACATTAAAAACGATAACGATCAAATAAATATGGTCATAAGTCTTCTTACCATAATGTGCTTTTTGAGATTAGAGGCTGAAGTATTGTAAGCCGAAATCACTGCAGATGGCAAACAAAGTTTGCATTACATTTACACGCTGTCTCCTTTCCTTCCTCTGTTTGAACAACTCCCAGGTGCAGCCATGGGCACTCATCATCCGGTATTTCTTCTGAATTTTTAATTAATTCAGCGTCCATAACGCCACAGTTCTTTGACATTAAAACACTAAATACAACGTCACAGTGAAGGACGCGCGAGGATCGATTGAATAGCTCTCCAGAGACCGGGCTCTTTTTCCGGTTCAAATACAAGGGTTTTTATTGGCCCGCCCACGATCAATTATTTCTATTGGATATCCAAATGCTGTCAAAGATTTGAATATTAATTTGATTCAAATTCTACAAGTACTTAGTAACGAATGTGATTTTCAAAGTAGCGAAGTACATTACTTACCTTAATTTGTACTTAAGTACAAGGGAAATTACAGACTTAAAAATGTACTCATAAAAGTACAAGTACACGAAAAAACTACTTAATTACAGTAACGTGAGTAGTTGTAATTCGTTACTTCCACCTCTGTAAAGCACAATAGATAGACAATATACACTGAGACAATGGCTGAAGCAACACAAAGCAAGTCCGCTATATGGTTACTCGCATCAGAAGAGACTACAATAACTGGAACAGTTACCCTCCAAAAAGCAAGTTTTATGTGTGTTGTGCATTTTAAAATGGTACAGTTTTTGCAAAAATATGTTATTTTGGAAATATTCAAAGGCTTTTGAAAAATATTTGTACAGTGTGTGTTTTATTGATATCCTAACACATTTACGGAGTGAGAATTGAACATTAAAAACATTTTTGACCCATTATAAGGACCACCTTAATGTTTTTTGTATTCTTCTTTTTTGTTACTCTCTGTGAAAGGGCTGAACAGAAGACCTGATGCTGTATTTTTAATGAAATGCGTACCAAATACTGCCACCTGCTGTCTGTGGGCGTTTATAACTCTCATCTTCTGTTTCACATCATTTTATAATCTACAGATTTAAGACGACTTTATCACGGTTTATGAAATTGTATAAAATAAATTAATTTATCATAAATTCTTTGTAATTTAATCTCAGAAAAATAAGGCTACTAACCAACAGCACTACATGGTATAATTTCATATGTTTTGTTTAATTCAATTATTAAGTTTTGGAATGTTTTATGTCCTAATTTTTCTTTGTTAGGGCCACGTAGAGATGCACTGTATACAAGGGGTGGCCGCACGCCAAAAAAGTTTGAGAACCACTGTACTAAACAATAAATGTGTTTATAACTGGGGAACGTTTTTAAATTTGAGTAAATTCACCTTAAAAATATTTGAGACAACTAATAATTTTAAGTTGAATGAACTCAAAATTTAAGGCAAGCAGGTAACTTACTTTTTTAAGTTAAACCAAAAAAATCTTTTTTTACAGTGTAAACATCTTTCAGCCTCTGCAAGGGGGTTGAAACATTCGATTGAAACTGTTTATGTAAAATCTGCTTATTTAACAGGAGAATAGGCGCGCAGAGAGAGCTGAGCAGCAGCGTGTACGTACAGAGAAAGAGAAGGAGCGACAGGCCAGACTCGCTGTGGGTAAAACACAGGCTCATAAATGAAATGCAACTGGCAACTACATCCTCTAAAACATAAATTCAATGTGACATGCAGGAAGAGAGAGAAAGGAAGGAACAAGAGGAACAAAGGAAGAAACACGATGAAGATGCCAAGAAGAAGAAAGCTCTCACTAACATGACCCACCAGTATGGAGGAACACAGCAAAGGGTCAGTGAACATCTTGTCTAAACCACGCACGTGAGATTTTCTGTACACAAGTCACATGACCATTCTTCACTATGTCTCCCATTCATATTATCATTTTTGTTGGAAAAGGGTGAGGGCCGCAAAGGTGCCAAGAAACAAACAGAAAGAGAGAAAAAGAAGAAGATACTGGCTGAGCGACGGAAGCCACTTAGCGTTGATCATCTGAGTGAAGACAAACTCAAGTATGACCCTTTTTATATTCTTATAGACGGTTTCAGTGGCAACAACATAAACAAGCGGCTTTTCTAGACCAAACTTAACTTCCGGTGGACTTCGCAAAGATTTAATAACAAGAGTTTCTCTAGTAGATTATTTCTGATAACAAGCAAAAAATAACCAGTAAATTACCTCAGTTCACATCAAAGCTTAAAAGAATATCAACTAACGTTACTGAGGTAATTATTAATGTAAACATTAATGTAGCTACAGAAATTCTTGCCTGGCTGATAAATCCACATAGCTGTGATCCATGCTCACTGTCTCCCCTCGTCTTCTTTTCCACAATGTAAATTATTTGTTCCAGAGGTCAGTTTAGTCACTAGCCAGACCAAAAAACAAGCGCAGACCGGATGTTAACTGGGCCAAACGCGTAACCGCGGCAACGCGCGTGCGTCCGATGAAACCGTCAATAGTTGCGCTTTCACATAGGATGCGCTGTGCTCTGCGCTGCGCTAAGAAACCCATTGATTTCAATGGCTTGCGCCGCGCGAGGGCGGTTTTTTGTTGCGCCGAGCAAAGCGCGAGCGCACCTTGCGCTCACGCCGCGGTCAAAGTTCAAAATAGTTTAACTTTTGCGCTGCGCTCTGTGACGATTACCCGCGCGGCCAATAGAAACGGTGCATCCAAACAAGCAAAATGGACGAAAGCTTATACTCGGGATTCTCAGAGCTTTATAATACAAGTTTATGCTCCTACAGAGACATCGGAAGGAAAGCTGTGTCATGGAAACACGTAGCAATTCAAGTTGGCAGGTCAGGTGTGTTTTAAGTCAAGCAGCAGCTTGTTGTAGGTATGCTGAAAGTAACGTGAAATGGAGACGAGCAACATCAGTCTCTGTATTCCTCGTCCACTATTTAACGCAAATATAAACACTGTAGTAATAATTGAAAACCCCGCCTACTTTGGTCTGGACATCAGAGCACAAATCGCTTGGCTGCGCCGAACCCAGCGGCGACCGCAGCGCACACCGCATCCTATGTGAAAGCCGCAATATTGCACGAGATATCTGTTGAATTGCACAACTGGCCTTTATTGAACATTCAAGACTTTTGTTTTTTTGTCACTCTTTACAGGGATAAAGCCAATGAGCTGTGGCAGTGGTTGATGGGACTGGAAGCAGAGAAGTACGATCTGAACGAGAAACTAAAACGCCAGAAATATGACGTAAGTGATCTCTAACCTACCTTTCTGAGATCGGTCCATCCTGTATTATAAATAAATGTCATCAAAGTGTGGACTTTGAGGTAGTCCACAAGTCCGGAGTGTGTCATTTGGGACAGGGCCAGTGTGAACTCCTCCCATCCGTCGTCCTGGGTTGGTAAAGACGTGCGTTTAGGGGCGGGGCCATGTTTAGTGGCTCTAGTGCGTCACCGAGCCACGGTTTTAGCCCCGCCCAAATAAAAATGTGGAAAAACTGTTCTATGGAGTAAATCCACAATTTAGTACTACATTGTTCACAGTTTCTGTAACGCGTTTCTGCAATATGTTTCTCACATTTACAATGTTATTAAAAACAATTCCCTGCATGACTTTAAAGAAACAATTCAATGACACCATCTGTTTATGACTGGAGCTTATTAATTCAAGGTAAACAGGCTGTGTTCATTATCACATTATTTTGTTATTGATAAACTTTTTTTTTATCTTACAGATAAATCTGCTCCTTGCACGGGTTCAAGATCACCAGAGGTAAGAGCACAATCTCATGAACACTTTTAAGTCAAATTTAATTTAAAAGGCTATTTTTAACTCTCGTTTTTTTTCCATTGGTCAGTGCCAAGGGTCGAGGCAAAGGCAAAATGGGAGGAAGACTAAGATAGATGCTGACAGCCAGCAAAAGATCAGAGTTTGCACCAATGTTTTGTTGTCCATTTGTTTGTTGCGTAGATAATATTTTAAATTGTTCTGAATGTACATGAATGCTCATGCTGTACATTTTTGCACAGCTTTTTCATGTCAAATAAACTGTACATTTGATGATATATGTGTCAACTGATACTAATTATTTTTTTAAATGAAAACCATATGAAGAGCTCAGATGCAAAACCCTCTAAGTGTCGACATTTTCTTGTACATAAATGAGCGTTTTTTATCAGGCTCTGATGCTTAGGTTCAGAAATTTTACTTTGATGGCAATGAAAAGGTTATTAGTCAGTAACTAAAATGCCTTGTTTTCACAAATGTCAATAGTCATGTCATTGGTATTTAACTAATTTGAATGTCTTTCACTGCAAAACCCTCTAAGTGCATCCAAAAATGTCCACTCCTCAAAAAAGTCTCATCACTCTTTACTGTCCTTTCTGAATAAAAGGCTCAACAAAATCACTAATTATCCTAATATATTCAGTCACTATCATCATCGCATTTTTGACAAAGGTGGTGTTTAGCTGCTTTTGCATCTGGGCTCTTCATATATCTGAAACATAAATCTAGTCAAATGAAATGTATCTAAATCATTATATCACCTTAAGAGTAATTTTATATACAACCCAAAGCAGAAAAAAATGCAAAGTAACAAAAATTAAGCAATGAAATTAAATATTTATAGCCTGTGTTACAAATGAAACCGTTACATTTTTTCTACTTCCTATATAGCACAGCTTTTTGTTACAGCCCAGGACACAACATTCATTTTTTCATATGACGATCTTTAATTTAGGCTACATCAGAGACACATGGTCCACACAAATTATCTGGAGCTTACATGGTAGCTTACATACATGAAAGAAGATATCACTGAACGGGACGTGTGCAGGTGTGACGTGATAAGTGCTGCCCTCAAAGTAGCTCATGAAAAGTCCATGGCATTCATAATAAAACTATATTCGTTACACACAAATTGACAGCAGTGCATTTTTCAAGTTGGCTATCTGGGAGATCCAGACAGGAAGGGCCACAGGGCTTGAGCGAATATCTGGGTGGGACTTCACCACAGGTGCGTTTCTCGAATCTCAGCGATCACCTGACTGGCTTTCTGCAAGGCCTATGAGGAAAAACATAACAGCTTAGCAACATTTAAGACTTCATTTTTAATAGACTAGATTTTAACCTACAAGCGGCCATTATTCATAAATACAGGCCTTAACTACACCTGCTTTACAGTTTCAACACGTTTTTCAATCTAAACACCCCTTTGTTACCTTCAGCATATCTGCAGCTTCATTGCGGCGCTGGGCCATGTCCTCTGACTCTGTGAGGAGGTCGTCCAGCAGGGCTGATTTATAAAGCTGTCCCACCAGTTCACTTTGTAAGCTGTCCTTCACATGGTTTACCAGGAAGTGCATAACGGCCTTCGGTACACTGCAGAGATGATGAGAGACGTGTTAGGTTTCAAAAATATAAGACGGAAAAGTTTTGACATAAACTCCCAAATTATTCCATACAAACCTGTCCTGAATGTTTTTGCGTACGATGAGGAAATAGGACTTGATGAGCCTTTCGATGACCTCACAGTCCCTTTGCTCACGAGCAGAGAGTTTTCTGGTAACTGGCACAGGCTGGAAAAAAACACATCAACTGTAATTTATTTTTACTGTACTGGCCAATAGCTTTTAAGACTATGCATGCTATAGTTTATTTAATGAAATTTCAGCATCTACAGCCACATATATGGCGAGAACCAGTTGATCTATACACCACGTTGTGAGAAGGGCAATTTGACATCTCCAATTCACCTAACCTGCATGTTTTTGGACTGTGGAAGGAAACCGGTACCCAAAGTAAACCCACGCTGACACAAGGAGAACATGCAAAATCCACACATAAAGACCGCCTGACCCAGCCAGGGCTCAAACCAGGGATCTTCTTGCTACCCACTTAGCCACTCTGCCACCCCTGCTATAGTTTTTTTACTCACAAATGTTTTTACAATGTCATTTAAGGGATTTGTGTTTTATGCTTTTACCACGTCAAGTAAATTCACTGCGTGTCCTTTCTGGGTGCTGCCGGAGCTCTGCTGTTTGCTCCTGTCGTCTCCCTGGCCGTCCTCTCCTTTCTTCAGCATGCCTCGCCAGGTACCCGTACCTCCCTCCTGCTCCCCTGGAGGTGCTCCTCCCGTCTGATGGAGACAAACAGAAAAACCACAACATGACTGAACACCAACATCCATTAACATTCACTGTGTAGTGAAGTCGATCTGTGTTTTATGTGCTCATTTAAACTGAAAATAATATATGACTAACGGTTTATCCACAATAATCTGCACATAAAATACCAGGATTGACCTGGAATGAGAGCAATGCTTTTTAAATATATATATATATATACAAATATAACACATCCATACATATTTATATATTTTATATACAGTACTGTGCAAAAATCTAAGGCCATCACCATCACCACCAGCTTTGTTGTTTTAGCTAATTTTAATGTCCATCCATATTTATTTTTCACTCTTTTTATTAAGATACAAACCGAAAATACAAGAATTTGTAGACAAAATTATAAACAAAATTGTCAGAATTAAATGTCGTCTTCAGACATCAGTCAGTATTTATGTTGTTGTTCATGACCTCTCTTGGCACTAAACACATCTTGAGCTTTTTAAGGAGACCGCAGTCCTGAAGTCATTCGATTAGTATTAAATTAGGATTTAATTTTATTTGTCTGCTATTGCTCAAGTGAAAGGGGAGTTTACCCTAAATACTTGACACTTCAGCTTATACTGTTTTTAATACAACATGCAAATTTTCAGTATTTTCTGGTTGTATTCAAATAAAGAGAGACTGGGAAATTATTATATATAATCACTATACCATTGCAAAAACAACTAATCTAATGGTGGAATGGTGGCACAATACTATATATTTATAGAAACATGTATTTAAGTTGGACAGGATCTTCAAAATCTGCCTCAAAATCAACTCAACAACGAGTGCATACAAGCACCATCAAATTTGTATTTACATACAACCCCAGCTGTCTTTACATAACATGCCAAAAAAAGATATACCTTGATATAAAAAATTCAGTTTAAACTTGCAGAAAATCCTCAGCATGCAAAAACAGCAAGAGCTCGGTGAGCTTTTAAAAAAAGCAAAACACACAAAGAGTATTCATCCACAAAGAAGTTTAAAAAGGTCCAAATCAGTACAAAACAAACTGGTTTAGGTTAATTTGGGGGAGAATTTGGGTTGAAAATCAACTCCATCCATGCTTTGCCCCTATAAACGGGGTGCACACACCTTAGGGCCTTCGCCCTCAGCAGATGGCTGCTCGGTGGGCGACACTGACTGCCCACCGGGACCCTTTAGGGACTACAGAGACACACAGGAAGAGAGAGAATAAAATCAGCTAGTCTGCAAAATAAAAAACCCAGGTTTTGGTCTAATTCTTTTCGAAAGGAATAAGCAAAAAAATATATACAGTAAGAAAATAAAGTGGAGGTTTACACAAGCGCAATAAAGAGGACAAAGAGCACCGCTGTCTACAGCCAATCCCAGTGTCTCCCTATCTCACAACGTTACTGATCTAACTGATCATACCTTATCACGCGGCACAGCCGAAGGCAGATCTCTCATTCTGTTACGCCTCTGCTCCTGCACAAACAACCACAGCAAAAATAAATATATTTTACATTGATTTAATAAATAGTGGTCCTTAAATCTAAATGTCAGTAAACCTCAATGTTGTTGTTCATGAGCCCGCAAGCATCTGCAAAGTCTGGGTGTTTGGTATTGATGTAAGCCAACTCAATCGCCACCAAGTTGTGAACCTAAAACAAAGTAAAAACTTTTTACTTAAAACTGAATGATTTGCACAGAAACACTGCTGGTGTTTTATAAATAAGGACTGATGATGAGAAAACAAACCATCTCATTGGTCACTGGCAGCCTCTTTCTGAGCAGAGAGGTAACCACTTCGACTATAGCATCATGGAGCTTTGGAAACCTAAGCAACTCCTAAAAACAAAAACAAAGCAACAAAGTTTTACCATTTATGTTACATTATTACTGTACTGACCATATATAGCATACCACCAGTTTACTGTAATGACCAATATACTGTAGGTAACACTACTGTGCCGTACTGTATTGACTGTATTTATGCTGTTCCAGCCCCTAGTTTAGTCTGATTGGTCCGTAGTTTCAAAACTATGGATTTTTTTATCTGTTGCTGCATCCGAAATCACATACTGTGACAGTGGATACTAAATTAGATAAAGTACCTATTGTACTGTAGGTACAATAAAGTATGAATAAATTCAGATTCACTACATCCGCCATGTTGATACATCATGTGACATACGTCATCATAACAACAAGTTAGTTGTTAACTGGGATGATGTTAAACAAGCACAATTTAACCACATTTAATATATATGTATTTGCATTTGAATAGAGCCGCGTTACTGCTTTCGGACATTTTTGAATACAACAACGCCTCTCATTCTTCTTCTTCGTGGGTGACTCCTCTCCCGGGGGTTCACAGGGATCTAAGCGCATTGTCTAAAGCGCACGGCCTAAACGGGCGTGTCTGATTCCTCTCTTGATAATTTAACGACGGGAACACTTTTAATTGCTGTAAATGTATTGATATCCTACATAATCATTGTAATCTCATAAAATAATTTGCAAATATGCAAGAAAAGCTTGGTACTCTAAAAATACTTGATTTGTAACAAACAAGAGATAAAGAATTTACAAACGTGCGGAGAGCTGTTTCAGCACTCGGACAGCGCCATGTTTTTTTTTTTTTAAAGCATTACTTAAAAATGTTTCTCATATCACCATGTCCACAGGTACAGAGTCATCATATACAATAAATCCATGGGGTAGCATTTAAAAAACATTTCAAAATAGATGCATTTGTTTAAAGCAAAGCATTTATTTACTTACCAGGCTACAGGTAAAGCAGCTCTTTACGCCTTCTAACGTCTCATAATTAGTCCTCATTTATGTCCAAGAGACTCGATAATAATCTTTTACATTTTAATCCAAATTTTTTTCATATTTAAAAGCTTTTTTGTGCTGCTGCGCATCCATGTATGTGATAAGCAAACCCGCTTTGTTGTCCCGATTTTAGGCGCATATTACCAACGTGCTCTTTAAATAACAAAAACAATATTGCGCCATTGACTTTAGACCAGGTTTTAGTTGGTCAATGGCGTAGCCTGTTTTAGTTGCCTCAAAATAGCAACGTGCCAACAATGCACCTGAACACACCTCGTTTTCAGACCAGAACGCCCATAGGCGCAAAATTGGGTGTAAATGCATTTGCTATTTAAATAACGTGGGGCTAAACATGAAAATGATCATTGTGCCGGGTTGAAACTAGCAAAAGACACATTGCGCCGGGTGTATGATAGAGCCCATAGTATGGAAGTAGGCCGTTTCAGACGTAAAATGAATTTCTTATATAGTATACCTGTGTACTGTAATTACTACAGTGCTGAATGATCCTTTGCATCTCCTCATGCACCAGCTCCACACAGCGCAGACTGGGTTCCTCCAGACGCTTTACTTGCCTCTTCACCAGGAGTTCGAATGAAATCTCAGGAACAAACAGAGCAGGACGAGGACCCTGCAGAAACACACCAGAACCATATTACCCAGAATCCCCTGTACAAGCTTCAGAAATCACAGTTAAAACCACTGTTAAAATCTACACTCTTGTTGTATGCTGTTATATTACAGCCAATGAATTATTCAAAAGCCCATCCTAAAATAGAAACTTGCACTCCTCAAGCACCGAGAAAATGGATAATGCGAGTTCATTTAATATCATACTATATAATGTCTTAACCCACCGTAGCATTCCTGATCGCTGTAAGCACATCTATGGTTGTAAGTCCTCCCAAAGGGTCGACTGACTCCAATGTCCTACCAAATGTCTCGTGAAAGATGTAACATATTCTTGCACCACCACACCTACAATATCACCACAAACCAAATGAGATTAGCACGGACGTCTCTGTTAGACATATTGTGAACATTTATTATCTATAATAATGGTATCACGAGAGAACAAGAGAGACACTAACAGTTCGGCTGTCTCAATGTACTTGGCTGTTCCCTCAATCGTGTTGCAGTACTCGGTGGCAAACTTGGTGATGAGCTGCAGCAAGGTGGCACTCTTGTCGTCGACCGGCTCACCATAGCTGCCGAGCAGAGACTGATACTGGGCGGCCAGAACATTGATACGAGTCTTCAGCTCCGGCAGACAGTCCCTAATGTGGTGCATTAACAACCTGATGGAGAAATAAGAGACTATTTATTCATACTGCAAAACAGTATTTTGTTACATCCATACTTTACAGCTTAAAACAAATATATCTACCTGTTTAATGTTCTTGCAAGATATTTAGTCCCGTTTCTATTGGCGAGGGAGGGATATTTCTTCTGGAGGAACGCGTATTCATCACGGATAGAGTCTGCCACACTTTTCTTATTGTTGATGTCTAGCTGACTCCTGGATGAAGACACATGCACACTTGAATATACTGAAAAATCCTTGCAATTTTGAAAAACAAGATAATATGTTGAACTAAATAAGATTTTTTTTAGATAAAAATGTTGATTTCAATATTTGACCTCTGACCTTCAGTTTATTGTATGGATTATGGCCCTATCTAGGTCAATAACTCTATAATAAAAATATTACCATAACAACTTTTATGATGCAAATTTATTATCTGTCATCATTCGCTAGAAAATCAAGTATAGACCTGTGCATTTTAGCACAGGTAGCTGTATTGACCAATCAGCTTCCAGGACCATAACCTATCCGTTCTAACATAACTGCCTTTTGTTATCTTTACCTGTTGACCACTCCAATCAATCCCAGTTTGACAGGAATCACTCTACCCATGAGCACATCCATGGCATCAGTCCCAGCGTCCATCAGATCCAGTTTAGTCACCACAGCCAGCGTTCTGCGACCTATTAGCAGTAATTTTGCATGCAAAATATTAAAATGTGCATTTCAGAGCTATGCAGAAAATGGATCACATTAAAAAGCAAACAGACGTGTGCACGGAAATAAAAATGCTGACCGTCTGGGTCCACTTCGCGGGCGACTTTCAAAGCTTCAGACGTGGCCATGTCTGTGTTTGCCGCAGTGACAGCCAAGATGATGCAGTTGGGGTTGCTGATGTATTTTAAGATCAGCTCACGAATTAGAAGCTCGATGTCTTTGGGCTGGTCTCCTACTGGGACCTGATAATGAATGCTAATGTTAAATAAATGTTAAACAGCTGATTTAAGGATAATACGCAATTGTTAAAATACCTTAGTGATGCCAGGCAGGTCCACCAGTGTGAGGTTGACAACATTTGGTGAGAAGACTTTCAGGTGAATGGGCTCATCACTTATCCCCTGCGAAACGAAGAGTAACAACGTAAATATATTTACAATGTCTATAACATTATGCATTAGTCAAACACATAAACTGCATACAGGGTTAAAAGAAACTCTTTTTTTATAAGCTCTGTCAACATACCTTGTTGTTGCCAGAAATTCTTTCGGTTTCATTTTCGATTTCTTGCCTGATTTCGTCAAAATCTGTGTAGATCTGAAAATCAGAGATGCGTTATTTAAACATTTATTCTGATATTATGTTTGGATCTTTGTGGTGCTGCTCAAAGACAAAGAATCGCTCACAATGGATGCCAACAAACAGGCCATACATGTTAGACTTTGTCTAAAGGTGCATTGTACTGGTTTCAATACCTTGTTTTTGGTGTGTAGAAATTTCGCCCACTCTTCTCCATCAACTCCTGTGGAAACATGGTTGACAACATGACACTAGCTGTTTACTTAGTACTGTTTACACATATAGGGAATCAGCATCATAATTCTCATCACTGAACAAACACAAAATGCATGAAAACAGCAAATGATACCAAACAGAAGTGCCATGTAGCTGAGGACAAGCGCAGTGCATTATGGGTAGGATAGGCTAACTAAGCTTTGGCTCTTCAAAAAACACAGTCCTTGGATCTTCATTCAAAGTAACGTTTAAATAACTCATGACTGTTAGTGAGCTACAAAGCAAGTAATCCGATTGGATCTCAATTTTACAGTGTTTACATTCACCACTTCACTCTGGATTCTTTACATCTGAATTTAGTCACTACACCAGGCACTAGCAGCGTAATACAAGCTTGTTATTAAATAAAGGTGGCATGATGAGGGCAAAAACAAGCTGCGCAACACAAGCAAAGGGGAAAGAACAAGGAAAAGGAGACCTTTGTAAAGGCGCCCATTTTTCCAAGCATTGGGGTCTGTGTTTAAAGAGAGATGACAAAGGGTTAGCTCGCAATGCCCGTAAGTGCAGCAGTGCAGTCTGAAAAGGCCCTATTGTAACCAAAATCATACAAATGCATATAGGCCGGCTAAAAATGCAATGGAATATTATTGTTTTCTTTATATACTGTAAATTCACACAATAATAAAGGTGCTTTTCTTAAGACATCAGATATGTGGACAACAATTACTGGATAAATCTGCTAGGCTCTAACAGGTTTTCCTTTCTCTTTTAACTTAAGGGAACATTCCAGGCAGGATTATTACAATATTAGCTCTACAAGCAGCATTCTTAGCATTAAAAAAATATATTTTGACAATTTTTTGCTACAATGACAAAATTCCAGTATTTAAAACAAGACAATGTTAGAAGCACACAACAACCCAAGTCAACCATCTGAAAGCACAACAATGTCTTGACACAAAGTAGTAGAAGACACAAGCACTGAGTAACGTCTGTAGTCCCGAACACACACACAGTTATTTTTTTACAATGTGTAATCACTTTCCAAGCAAAAAGGTTTACGAGTTTATGCGTTTATGCTTTTCATTCACAAAAAGAAAATTAACAATTACCATTTTCGTCTCCCGTCTTTCTTCTGTCGTCCGCGTCTACGTGCACCAACTGAAGGATGAGAGGCCTGCGGGTGACAATGCCTGTCCCACGGGGCAAGAGATCTCGGCCAACCAAACTCTCTAGCACTGAGCTTTTTCCACTGCTCTGTAAAACAGATGCACCACAGAAGAAAAGTTGATTGAAAGTTTGTCACTGTCACACTTTTTACTTTTAACAAATACAATATTCACATTAAACTATCCAGACAGCTTAAGAACACTTTTACTTTCTTGGAAACACATATCCTCTTAACTGCTCAGTGAAAGTCCCTGCATTAAACATTAAGTGTGTGTGAAGGAAACCCTACTACAAGGACTGTAGCTAGTGTGGTGAAAGTTGGGAGCGTAATGGTTTGGGGAGACATTCTGCTTCTGAGTAGGACTAGGTGATATTGACCAAAATGCATATGGTATATTTGGAATGAATGGTGATATACAATCAATCTCTCTGTACTAGATTAAATAAATGTTACATGCAAGTCAAAGCCTCATGTGAGATGTCAATGACCTTTTGAAAAAAATAAAATTCACAGGGTTTTCCTGTGCTGCACATCATGCAAGTAGGGTTTGTAACAGTATGATAATCATCTTTGCAAATATCACGGTTTCACGTATAGACGGTTTCATTGGACGCACGTGTATTGTCGTGGTTGAGCTTCTGGAATCTGGACGGGGCTTAACTTCCAGTCTCTGTTTGTTTAATGGTCTGGCTAGTGGCTAAACTGAACTCTTGAACAAATACCTTGTCAAAAATATAACAAATGTTTTGGTTCCTTTAAGATAAGGGGTGACGGCGATCATAGATCACTGTTATATGAAGGGAGGTTTGGCAGCCGATCTGTAGTTAACATTGTATATATTATATAGTACACATTTTACAAAGTAGCTTGGGGTTTGGGTTAGGATGTCTGAAATGTAAGAGAAATTCGTTCAAAACTAAACTGACAATTGTAAAAAAAAAATAAGAAAAAACCACATAAAATGACACGAAAAAGAAAGTCGTTCTACGGACACAAATAACTATTTATAGAAATTCGTGCTGAGTGACACGAAAAAGAAATTCGTAAAAAAAGCAGAAAATTATGTCCATGAATAGGAATAAATAAATTTAATATTTCGTGACTATACCACAACTTGCCTTGAGATTGGGTTATATATATATATTTATATATATATATATGGGGGCCGTATATCGAACTAGAACTTTTGTGATAGAAACTTAAACTAGAATTTCAGTCTGTGTCTATATCACAAGACTATTCAGTGCAAGACTTAAATCAATGCTATTGAATATGTGATAACTGATTTAGTCATTAAGATTAATTTCAATTGGTTTACAACTGATACAATGCTATATTCTTAATAATTTAACTATGTGTATGTATTTCAACAATAAAAGTATATTGTTTGTGTAATGCCAGTGTCAGTCATACAGTTCTTTTAAACACATACCCTATATCAACTTGTGCTTCATCTATAAACTGATCAATGTCTATAACAAAAATCCTGCAACTGTTTAGCATACTGTACACATGCTGTCTGATCTAGACATGCTGTCTGATCTACCCATGCTGCTTATCTGACAGGTTTAGACTTATCTGGTAGGTTCAGACAGACCATGGTGCATTACTTCATATGTTAGCTGCCCTACTGACACCACCACCACAGCCACATAATGCATTTATGGACATATATTATACTGTTAAAACACCACAACATATTTCTTAACAGTAGAAATTCAGATAATTTACCTGCTAGGACTACTCAAGGAACAATCGAAAACGTATGTTAGCATACTAGTTAGCTCTTTTAATGAATGCGTATTCCTGCTGTTATGTCTAACTTAATGGAGGCTGTATTTAAAGCGACATACGTTTAAGTCATTTTCTGTGTCATGTATATCAAGTGTCGCAGACATAAAGAAATCCTAATGATAGCTAATCTTTCAAATCTAGCGTATTGACTAGCTCGACTGTGTTTTTATGCGCACTTAAAAAAATTGTTATTACGTTTATGGTTCCCCATAAATGTAGTATCAGGCTACTTGGTTTTTGAAACAACCATACAGTAAACGACTTTCAATGGTAGTTAAAATGGAAAGCGCAACTAAACCTACCTGCGTTCCTACCACTGCAATCTGGGGCAACTGGATTATATCTGTCCCAACCGTGTTAAAAACATCCTGGAGTTTATTAATGACAGGAATAAGAGCCTCCATCACGTTGACGTTCTCTTTCCCCGTCAAAATGAATGAGCTAAAGGCAACAACCCCGGCTAAACACGGCACAAAGTCATCCAATGTCCCTCAGGCAGACAGTACGAATCAACCCGGCCGCGGAAACAACTGCGCGCGCAGTGGCTTCTGGGACTTGTAGTTTTGGGCGGCTAACCAGCGGTTGACACGCCTTTGAAATTTCTGGAAATAAACTACATTTCCAAGCATTGTTCTGAACAACAAGACAACCGTAACTATGGAGCGCAACAAAATATTTTCGGGGTGAATCGTCATGTTATTTTCAAGTAAAACAGCAATAGAAACAAATTACATGTGTAGCCCTGCAGCTAGTACTGAGCGTTTAAGTTATTTGTATGGTGATTTCATACCATTTTTTGTATTTATTTGTTACATAATTTTCAGCACATATGTGTTTATCTTGTTAGTTGATTATAATGTGACTGGAATTAAAAATAAAACCTCTATAATATAATAAAAAATCACTTTAAAAGAATATCCGTTAAAGTGTACCGAGAAAGTTAAAAATGTTTAGTTACTAAACAGCAATACATAATACTTTTGAACACTTTTTATTGTTCACCCAAATACATGATATTATACATCTGGGCTCAAATAGTATATTTTAGATTTTCATCCATAGGATTAAAATAAAGAAAGTGCCTGATGAGTCTGTTGAAACCCATTACAACTATGAGAGCGGGTAACAAATATAACAACAAAACAGCTGCCTTAAAATATTGCACACAAGATTATTAAAGACAGAACATTCAACATACACAATATACAGGAACAGAGCTTGGTTATGCATATTATTTACATAAAAAGATATTCAAGTGGTCCATATGCATGGGGAGTAACATACAAATAAATTGTTTGTATGTAATAAACTTTGTTATAAACATTTGTATAGAAGTTATACACGTTGACCTGTCAGTCTTGTTTTGGTCTTTTTGTAAACCAAAGCTGTTTACAATCCCATCTGGACAATAGATGACAAAACTAAGCTCAGCTATTTTCAGCCACACAAACTATAATACACATAAGGTCGACAAAGTGCTCCAATTTGTTACATTCCAATTGAATTTATCACATTGTCAATTGGAAGTGGGAAAGGCACCTCTATATCTAATAAGTGTTTATTTGAAAGAAACTATTTAAATATAATGAACTATATTATTCACAGCAAGTTACACAGCAAACATTTGTTTAGCTTCACATAAAAGTAAGTAAGAAAGTAAGGATGTTTGAAAAAATATGAAGCTCAAAAATTCATATTTTGATTGCTTAGCTCCAAGTTCAAACACAGCAAAATACAACAATGGATAAGTAAATTAGGTAAAGAAAGTGATGCTATGCGTCATTCTTTTGGATTCAACAGGGGGGTTTAGTAGTAACACTAGCAGGCTAAAAATGATAAAATCAATTAATTTTGTGTACATAATAACTTGGTATATGTCAATGAAGTGGGATTTAAATAATATATGCGTACTGATATATTATTAGGGGCATAATTTCCTCTAAAGATTAATGTAGATCAAATATATCATAAACAAAAAATGTCAGTTTTGAAATTTCTACAGTTAATCTGAAAAATATGCATCTGCGAGAATGAAAACAACCTTGATTAACAGACTCTAATATCCAATATAGTGTCAATTACAAATGTCCAAAACTTCAAATGACCCATCATTGTCCTAATAAATCATTCACAGGTAAAACCAAACCTCACTCTTCACAGCAGCAAACAAATAAATCTTATTCAGACATAAAAATAAAAGTAGCACGATCCTCAGAGTTGTAGTAGTCCATGATGAGGTTCAGGATGAAGTGCAGTCAGTATAAGTAGTCACCATATTTCCCCTTCTCTGGGTTACAGTTCTGCAGTGTTGTTTGGCTGTTCCCTGAAACCGGCTTTCCGTCCTTTTAACGTGCCTATCAAATGTAAACATCTTCTCCATATCTTCAAACATGTCTTCGTAGACACCGGTACCAAAATTACCCGGAAAGTGTCTCTTATGGCGGTTGTGTGATTGCTGGTGGGCTCTGAAATGCTCGTCAAAATGACGTTTCGGACGAGCGTGCCTATTTTGGCTGTAGATATCAAAGTCTCTGAACATGTCGTTGAAGTTGAAATCAAAGGAATTATGAAAACGCTGCCCACCTCCTCCTCCACCCATTTCTTCATTAGTAAATGGATTTTCTCCTAACTGGTCATACTCTTGTCTCCTCTTCTCATCGGATAGGGTTTCATATGCTGAGGAACAAAAGTTATCAAAGTTTAGTTATCAAAAACTTTACATTATAGATCACTATAAGGCAAATGACCAATGGCAGCTGCAGAAACAAATGTATAACACTCACCCTCTGCAATCTCTCTGAATTTTGTTTCTGCATCCGGGCTCTTGTTTTTGTCTGGGTGATATTTCATTGCAAGCTTGTGAAAAGCTTTTTTTATCTGACGTTCAGATGCATCTTTAGGGACACCAAGAATGTCATAGTAGTCTTTTTTGGCCAGTATGAGTTCTGTTATCATCAAGATGCACACTGCAAACATCAATGTCGACTGTGCTGTGGCCATGTTTCTGGCTGTCTGATAGGAGATTGGAAAAAAGAGAATTAACCAAATTGTATTTGATGTAACTACAACATATACACAATAGTAATACATCTTTATAACAATGTTATATTACATTAGAAAGAGTATTTACTTTTTATAAAAAACAATTTAACGCTATGTCATTTGCATTTTGAAGCCATGCCTTTGCGCCTGCAGAAACGTTACCCAAAGTAACAGTTTTACTAATGCGCCACGCCCCTTTACTTAACACTGTGGGTTACTGTTATATATATTGTATATTATATTGACATAGTAATATTTTATTATTTTGTAAGATGCTTAATTATTTCAACAGTTACTTTACCATGTTGAATAAATAAACCTAAAATTATTAATATTATATAGCACGACCATTTAATTTACCGGTACATGACGCATTTAGCATATTTGATTTTACACTTGTTTGTCTCATTTGTCAAGAATAATTCTGTGCTATACTATGCCCTACAAAACCTCCATGAACCCTCAAAACGAAACCAACACGCAATGACTAAAAAGAAATATGATGCACCCTGCTTTTTCTAATCCTTCAATATAACAATATAATGGAGCCAGGCGGATCGTTAAACATTCGCGCTATTAAAACATGCCATACAGATATAAACCGTGAATGGCAACGCTAAAGAAAACGTACTCACTTTATGACAGCAAGGTGAGAAATGATCTAAAACGATACAGTTGTTTTCAATCTTTGGGCAGTACAACACGACTCGCAATACAATTGGTTCATTTCTGTACCTCGTGATGTTCACACAATTCCAGACACTCATCGTTGCGTTTTATTTACGCAGGTGCTCATTTGGGCAAATTGCTTTTGGTTTATAAAATATAAACTCACATATGAAATTAAATTACACATACATATAATGTACATTACATATACAAATGACATATAATTAAATTTTGTTTGGGCTTATTAAGTTTAAACACACAACACATGGAGTTGTAAATATTTGTACAAATATTTATATAAAAAATATCCGTTTTCCATGGGAAATTAAGGTAACGTTAACCTAAGAAAACTTGTAATGCGTATTTTTTTAATAAAGATTACCTGCGCTTCCTTGTATTCATGGTGCAAGGTTTATTTATTTATTTATTTTCAATACGTTTAATACGTTTTAACTAGTGTTACACCACTTGACATTTTTAGAGCTTTTACGATTTATTTAAACACTATAAATGCGCTCAAAATCCAACACAAACCTATATATTACATTTCTATTAACTTGGCAAATGTGTTTTGGGCTCATTTTAAAAAGATACCAACATACAATTTATTTATTTTCGTAATTACAAGGCGCGTGCCATGTTTCTTAACATTCTTATTTGGATATGACAAGCTCACGACAACACTTATGTGTAAATATTACACATGATGTCATTACGCTTCCCACAATGCCTCTGTTGCAAAACAACGCACGCGCGGTGCGCACTTCTCAAGCGTCTCTCAAAGATGGCGGCCGTCCCCGATCCACTGGAAGATATGCTCTATTCCGAAGTGGACGAGAAAGCCGTCAGTGACCTCGTTGGCTCGCTAGAATCGCAGCTCGGTGGACAAAACAAGTCAACGGACACCAGGAGACCGGGTTCGTCCTCAAACGCGATAAATCCACACTTGGGAAAATTGCCGCCCGCCCAAGTAGGAACAACACTGGAGCAGCAGCGCCAGTCAGAGCAAAATCCGGAGGGAAAGTCTGTGGAAAACGGTCCAGATAGGATACAAGCGTCTAATTCAGTCACTTCCGCCTCAAACTTGTCTAGTAACTCCGTATCTTTGGTCACGGCTACGAATCGGACGCAATATCATTCACCGGCATCAACTTTATCCGCGAGCTGTTCAAGTGACGCAGCACCGACAGACTCTCATCCCAATACCAATACGAATCACATCCGCACGGTTCCCGCCAGAATACAGACTGTGAACGGAAGCAGTGGCGCGTTGAACTCTTCTGTTATTGCGTCTGCTCCCGCCTCTGTGGCGGGATTGCAAGTTGAACCCAGACCCGGTAGTGTAAATGGTATTGACATTGGTCCAGGTGTAGGTAAAAGCAACATGTCTGCTCCTAATAACCCAAATACTGTTTTTGTGTCAGCTCAGCCCAACAGCACACTGCCACAAACTTTAGATAGTCAAGCAAATCCCACCATTGCACTGCACAGGCCTCCTAATACCATTGTACACAATGGAGGTGACCCTAAAGTCTCAGGATTGCCTGTGCAGGGTGCAGCAGTAGGTCTCGGGTCCAGTTCCGTGGCGTTTCCCAACACAGTTGCCAGTGAGCCCAAATCTGACCCCCAAAGCCAGATCAAAGCAGTTGTCCCGAACCAGCTCCCTGGTGGTCCTGTAGGTTTGCACCCCAGCACGCCCACTCAGATTGTGTCTAGTGCGATGCAGGCTAGTCCGGTGGTTACCTCACTTCCTGTGGCAAGCACTCCCTCTGCCCTTGCAAAGCCTGCGACGACTACCCTTGTGGGGCAGCCTACGACCCTGTTGAGACCCGGCACACCAACTCCAGGGACGGCGACAGCTGTGACCCCGCAGCGTCCAGGGGCTCCTACGACCCAGCTGGTGGTTAGGCCACAGCAGCAAAACATCCAGTTACCTCCAGGATTCACCATACCACCAGGTGAGGGTTCTTTCTTGGTTGTTTGTATGAGGCTATCTAAAGTTAAAAAAATGACTTTGTGATGCTGCCTTTCGGATTAATGACATGTATGCCCCTGTTGTGGCTCTGCTATACAGGTATGGTTCTAGTACGTACAGAGGTGGGCCAGCTCGTGCTGGTTCCTCAACAGGTCCTGGCCCAGGTCAAAGCTCAGAATCAAAATAAGGGCACGCTGTCTCCGAGACCTGCTACACCAACTGCCACAACGTCCTTTAGGGTTGCCGCACCTGTTGCCCAGGTATGAACAAGACAAGTATACTGAAAACATCTTAAATATAATCACATGCAGCCAATTTGTCCTGCTCGGACTGACAGGCTACCAGCAGTAAAATAGTTATTGGCCCCCTTAATATTAAGTGTTAAATTAAGCTTATCTACAATGCTTAGCAACTGTTCAGGCTTCTTGGTCCTTGTGTGTTTAGGTAATGTATCTTTAACTGTAAAATGAAAACATCCAGCTAGTTAGCTGCTTCGGATGTTAAGTCATTGATTTCAATCCTTGACATGACTTTACTCCGTCAATATTATTGATATCAAGATATGTTCTTTGCATCATGTAGGATGAGTTTATGTAGAAAACAATAAATCACGAAAATATTACGTAAGTTTAATATGACTTCAAGCTATACATTTTATCAGTATGTGTTTGCTGGGAATCAAATCCACATTGTTTTGTGCTGCAAGCTACACTTAAACCACTACAAGAACACCTTTAATGCATTGTCATTAAAAAAAATATTCAAAGTTATTTTGTATTCAAACTTGCACATGTGTCTTTTTGACTGTTATTGATATATCATTTGTGTATGTGATGTGTATACTACACCTGAAAGCTGAATAAATAAGCTTTTCATTGATGTATGATTTGTTAGGATATGACTATATTCCTAAATGCAACTATTTGAATATCAGAGGGTGTAATTGTGACCCATACAATGTATTGTTGGCTATTGCTACAAATATACATGTGCTGTTCTGACTGGTTTTGTGGTCCAGGGTCACATTTGCTTATTAACCAGACTACATTGGTTCACTGCCAGTGTTTCCACCCAATATTAAAATTCTTCTCAGGTGTTCAGGTACCATCAACTGTCTTTGATACCTACTCTGTACAACAGCAGTAGGTTTGATCCTAGGGAACACATCAAAAACACACATACTGAAAGAAATGTATATATCGATTTTAATGTATGCTGCTTGAATTCAATGTATGCTGTATGATCTGTTATTGCTGCTTGTTGATCAAGTGTGCTAAATATGTCTGCAAAGTCTTGTGCATTTATGTTTATATTCATGAACTTCACTTTAATTTACTTTAGTTTTTCAGTGACGCATCAGGATAGATTACCAGGTACACTAGTAATGCAATGCGTTTATGTATTTCTGACCACTTTCAAATTATTTGAGTCACAACATTTTTTGATCCCGTTTACAGTTGCAGTCCACTAGTAGATGTATTATTTCCTGATTCCCAGTCTTTGTTTTTATATCATTGCTTTCCATACAAACAGAAAAACCACAACTTGGGCAAATCGTGTTGCTTTAATGCAGTAGATTCAGCGGGCACTGCAGGCAGTGCTAGATCGCATTAAATCATTATTTTTAACTCTGCATGGGTTTTGTTTTTGTAGCAGAAAACAGCAGTGGTAACAATTACCTCGGCTCAGAAGCCCACCACCACAGTCATTACAGCAGGGGCTCGCGTTCAGCCTGCGCCGCAGACGGTCCTAAAACCCTCGCTGACCCCGCAGAGTCCCACCACGACCACAGCTGTAGCCCCAGCAAACAGAACTCCGGTCCTCTCTCAGGTATCCCTGCTCTTTATATGAACTGTGATGGTTTCTTTTTTTACATGTGCAGTCGGTGTGTATTTTTTATTCATCCATCACCAAATGAAAAAGCCTAACAAACGTAACTGTCTCAAAGTGTTGTTTTTTTTTGCAGTTTTCTCCTATTGTCAGCTTCAAAGGTCAATGATAAGTAAATTAGGAATAAAATCCATGGTTGTTATTGTAAACTGAAACTTAAACAAAATTTCCCAAAAAAAAAAACTAAAACTTTACAAAAAACTGAAACGAAATATAAGTGTAATCTCCCATGGACAGTTCAATGCGGCATTCCACTGTACTTTCACAGACGCATCTCTCTTTCGGTTACTTCCGGTCTTAAAAGTGTGACCTAAAGTATGAGCCATGTGATGGGGCATATTTGGTTGAATATACTAAACTAAATACACTCTTATTAAAGGGATAGTTCACCCAAAAATGAAAATTCTGTCATCATTTACTCACTCTCATGTTGTTACAAACCTGTAAACATTTTTTTGTTCTGATGAACACAATGGAAGATATTTTGGGAAATGTTTGTAACCAAACCGTTCGTGGACCCCATTCACTTCCATAGTAGGAATAATGAATACTATGGAAGTAAATGGGGTCCACGAACGGTTTGATAACACACACATTTCTCAAAATACCTTCCTTTGTGTTCATCAAAACAACAAAATTTATACACGCTTGTAAAAACACAAGAGTAAGTAAATGATTACAGAATTTTCATTTTTGGGTGAACTATCCCTTTAATCACAATTAATAATTTTAAATCTGAGGAAGGGAGAGAGGTGTCATTCGTGAGTAAATTGAATGAGACTGGAGCTCACGCGTGCCAAGTAAGCAGATGCTACGCGTAGTATTGCACAGGACTCGAAAATTAGGAATGCTGGGTCGCCGGGGGCCAGCGTGAATGTTGCTCGAGACAGCTGATGTATTAGTCACTTGCCCAATCGGGCAAATGCTACATCATCACAAAAGTTTTTAGGTCTTACCAATTTAAATATTATATATGGGAGGAACCTAAAGGCAACCTCTTATAAGGTCCGGGTATGCTTTACATTTTCACGTCTGTCTCGTGTACACACAGCTTCCAGAGTATGCCCTACCACGCGCGTAAGTACGTTCACACGGGGCGAAAACGTTAATGCTTGACGGAAGACTTGTTTGAAGCTTGGCCAACAGCCAATCACAGTGGCCACAACACATGCTCCCATCTTGCTTAAACGTTATTGGATGGCTCTTGTTAGTTTATTTTCATAAGGCGATCTGATTTGCTGATGCACGCATTGGGGCTTAAAAAGTTGAGAAATGTTCAACTTCTGCCGTGAGTAACAGCAGTGACTCGATTTTGACGGATCCACAATTCAGTTCGGCAATGCGTGAAGTCATTCATTACTAGTAAATGAGAAGCTTTAACTTTTTCGCCCTGTGTGAATGTACCGTAAGTGTGGATGGTCGACACACATGCACTACAAATAGTTTTAATACTCTACGAGACAGTCAGGGCAGTATTGGTTCGCGCCATTAACAGAATATTTGCAAATTCAGGATAGGTGGAAGAAAAGTAGTGGATCAACCATTAATAACAACAAGAAAACAAAGAACAGGAATCAGATTAATAAAAACTAGGGCTGGGCATAGATTAATCTAGATTAATCTCATACAAAATAAAAGTAATTTTTTGCATAATATATGAGTTTGTGTAAATATTATGTATATTTAACCACACACACACACACAGACACACACACACACACACACACACACATATATATATATATATACACATTTAAAGGAATAGTCAATTTTCTTAAAAGAAAAATCCAGATAATTTACTCACCACCATGTCAGCCAAAATGTTGATGTCTTTCTTTGTTCAGTCGAGAAGAAATTATGTTTTTTTGAGGAAAACATTGCAGGATTTTTCTCATTTTTATGGACTTTAATGGACACCAACACTTAACTCAACACGTAACAGTTTTTTTTTAACTGAGTTTCAAAGGACTCCAAACGATAAGGGTCTTATCTAGCGAAACGATTTTCATTTTTGACAAGAAAAATAACAAATATACACTTTTAAACCACAATTTCTAGACAAAAAATTGTCTAGATCCGGTCCAGCGCGACCTAACGTAAATGCGTAGTGACGTAGGGAGGTCACGTGTTACATATATAAAACGCACATTTGCGGACCATTGTAAACAATAAACTGACACAAAGACATTAATTAGTATCATTCCACATACAACAACGTAGGAACGGTCCTCTTTCAAGACACTTGTAAACACTGGGGCGGAGTTTTGCGTTCATCCTCTGTGACCTCTTGACGTCATGACGTATTGCGTGGGGTCACGCTGACGCTTTCAGGACTGGATTTAGACAAGAAATTGTGGTTTAAAAGTGTATATTTGTTATTTTTCTTGTCAAAAATGACAATCGTTTCGCTAGATAAGACCCTTATGCCTCATTTGGGATCGTTTAGAGTCCTTTGAAACTCGGTTGAAAAAAACTGTTACGTGTTGAGTTAAGTGTTAAGTGTTGGTGTCCATTAAAGTCCATTAAAATGAGAAAAATCCTGCAATGTTTTCCTCAAAAAATAATTACAAACAGCACAAACTCATATGTTATGCAAAAAAAAACCTTTTATTTTGTATGAGATTAATCTAGATTAATCTATGCCCAGCCCTAATAAAAACATTTCTGATCTGCTTTGTTGTCATTTGTAAAGAAAACGGTTGGTGTTCGGAAAGTTTTTCTTTTGTAAAAAAAATAATTGACTCTATCACACACACTCAAAACTTTTTTATTCCTACTGGTGTATTTATGTAATACAAATCAACAACAGTTCATGTCTGAGTCATAATCAGTAAAAATATATGAATAAATCTTTTGGTAAATAAAGCCAAAGAAGTGAATCACTAGGATGAATCAACATTAACACCACTAGCAGTTATCATTATAGAGCTGAGAAACAGGGTCACCACTGAAACAAAGCGTCTTCCCTAACATGTAAATTCTGTCGGATGTCCAAAATTTATATTTTTCGATCTACTTGGAGTCGTAGAGTTCATATTTTTCCTTTCTTTTGTTTTTACAATGTTTTGTAAACTTGACTCAATAGGGAAATTAAAACTACAAGTTGACCAAGTCTTTTACTCATCTGTATTTTCTGAAGTAAAAATAAAAACTACCCTAGTAGTCAACAATTAATGTGGATCAAAAACGTTAATCAAAGATGTCCTACGACAAGACCTTTTAAGACAATGTTTATTAATGGGTTTGATCCACTTCAAATGTTGACTAGTGTAAAATGCACTGATAGACTAAAATAAAGAAGAAAACTAAAATTACCTGAAAAAGTAAGCTAAAACTAATGCTGCGTTCCAGGCAGGTTTTTGAGCATGTGAATTACAACTTCAAAACCACGACTTACGACTCTGAACTGGGAGTATGCGTTCCAGGCAGCCTGTAACCCGTGTTTTTACAGCCTTCTACCTGTGAAAGTGCACTGGAACGGCAGTCAACTTAATTATTATTTGAAATTAAATTAAAAACAAAATAAAAGTTTAATAAAAATCCCAAACTATAATAACCCTGATGAAAACCAATGAAATAAAATCAGTTGTTGTGTTCAGTGCTGAGACTCTTGATATGTTTTCAAAGGGTTTCCTATGTATTCATGGTTTTCCTCCTATATTTCTCACTTTAGGAAATGCAAGAGAACGTAAAGAAGTGCAAGAACTTCCTAGCAACGCTCATCAAACTGGCATCCCATAATTCCCCCTCACCAGAAACATCGAAGAACGTGAAGGCACTAGTGCAAGATCTGTTGGTAAGATGTTTGCATTTAAATTACTTGAAAAAAACCTGCACAATTTTGGAAATGGTCAATTTTAATATTGGTTAAGTGTTTTAAAAGATTTTAAAAAATTAATTTTTTTCTATTGATGCACGATTTTGGGTGGAAATCGTAGTTACAATATTTAAATTTAGCTAATATATATTCCAATATGAGAACAATAAGATGATTTTACCAGATGACTCGAATAGCTCTACTTGAAAAGAATTACTTATATTTTTGGGGCATTTCATCTTAATGGAAAATTAAAAACTGTATCAACTTTCTTTGCATTTCTCGTACAGCTCTGGCAACCTGAGAAAAATAGTTAGATATATTGTAGACTGTTATATGTTTGCCTTACTACATTGCACATTCCAAGATGTGACTATTACTTGCAGATGCAAAAACAATATATTGTGGAGCCCTGACATCTATAAGTGTTCTGTCTATTTTTTTCTTTAATGTTGAACTTACTGAAACTTTCTGCATGCTTTTTGCTCCTGTGAGATTTTTTGTTATTGTTATATCCTCCTTTTGCTCTATTATCATTATAGTGGAAGCAAAGAAATCTGACATTGAATACAAATGCATTAAAGAAATAGTTCACCCAAATATTTATACTTATATATAGTTTATATAAATGTTATCATTATTTACTCACCCTCATGTCATTCAAACCCCTAATGTCATTTGTTAAACACAAATAAAAAAAGTGTTGTTTGGGGTTTTCTGGTTACTATGAAAGTGGATTGGGACTACCTCGGTAACCAGAAAACCCTTCAAGCTTAAAAATGACCCAAAGTGTTAAATAAACAACTCCACTCGTCCTTAAAACACTTGTGGATATCGCTGTTGTTCCAGTTGTTACACATTGAGACTGTTTATATCTGGTATTAAGATGCGTTTGTGTTGGTTGATCTGTTCGCAAGTGGACAAGAGAGACACATTCACGTTTACACCTTCTTGTCTCTGTCTTGAAGCCAACATGGAAATTAATTTAACTGCAATTCAATTCAGACTGGCTTCAAAAGGGAGTCAATTCCCATACACCCCCATTGTAAAATGGGGGGTAAATATTTCTGCTCTAAAACTTTACAATAGAAATGAGTATGTTTAGAGCCTGGTACAAAAAGTGTTTTTGGTCTATAGACCGTTTCATCGGACACGCGTGCGGTGACGGGATACACGTGTGGTCGGAACTTTACTTCCGGTTTCAGTTTTTTTAAAGTTCTGACTAGTTGCTAAACTGAACTCTTGAACAAATACCTCGTCGAAAATAACAAATGTTTTGGTTTCCTAAGTAATCTACATGTAGTTTATTTAGCTTATTATATAAATAAACTATGTTTAAAGGAATATTCCATTTTCTTAAAAGAAAAATCCAGATAATTTACTCACCACCATGTCATCTAAAATGTTGATGTCTTCCTTTGTTCAGTCGAGAAGAAATTATGATTTTTGAGGAAAACATTGCAGGATTTTTCTCATTTTAATGGACTTTAATAGACACCAACAATTAACACTTAAATCAACACGTAACAGTTTTTTTCAACAGAGTTTTAAAGGACTATAAACGATCCCAAACGAGGCATAAGGGTCTTATCTAGCAAAACGATTGTCATTTTTGACAATAAAAATAACAAATATACACTTTTAAAGCACAACTTCTCGTCCAGATCTGGTTGTGATGCGTCAGCGTGACCCCACGCAATACGTCATCACATCAAGAGGTCACAGAGGACGAACGCGAAACTCCGCCCCAGTGTTAACAAGTGTGTTGAAAGAGGACCGTTCCGACGTTGTTGTATGTGGAATGATACTAATTAATGTCTTTGTGGCAGTTTATTGTTTACAATGGTCCGCAAATGTGCGTTTTATACATGTATAGGCATGGGCCGGTATAAGATTCTGGCGGTATGATAACCTTTAGCAAAAATACCACGGTTTCACGGTGTTGCGGTATTGCCATTGCAACACTAAAATGTGTTATTTTCAAATGCCAGGTACAATAAAGCCTTTAAATTATAATATGCTTTCAAAACATATATAACATTTTCATAATATATATTAAATGTAAACATCAAATCAATCACATGACTTCATGATTTAATGAATTTTGTATAAACACAGCTCATACCTTGGAGACGGTATCACAGAACATTTTAGTGGTTTTGAAACCTTGACTGTTTTAAACCTCGGTATACCTTGAAACCGGTAATCGGCCCATGCCTATACATGTAACACGTGACCTCCCTACGTCACTACGCATTTACGTTAGGTCGCGCTGGACCGGATCTAGACGAGAAGTTGTGCTTTAAAAGTGTATATTCATTATTTTTATTGTCAAAAAATGACAATCGTTTTGCTAGATAAGACCCTTATGCCTCGTTTGAGATCGTTTAGAGTCCTTTGAAACTCTGTTGAAAAAAACTGTTACGTGTTAAGTATTAATTGTTGGTGTCTATTAAAGTCCATTAAAATGAGAAAAATCCTGCAATGTTTTCCTCAAAAAACATAATTTCTTCTCGACTGAACAAAGAAAGACATCAACATTTTGGATGACATGGTGGTGAGTAAATTATCTGGATTTTTCTTTTAAGAAAATGGAATATTCCTTTAAAGTAGTTTGTTGTTATTTATTCTAAGCGGAGTTTACAGGAAGTTACGTGTTGACAACGAAACCCGCTTGTTTATGTTGTTACTGCTGAAACTAGCTAATTTTGCCCCTCATGACGACTGTGAGGGGTGAATTTTTTTTGTAACTCACCCGTTTAAATTATATTAAGCCTTAAAGTTCTGCATAATTATGGGCGTGACTTCTTGAGTGACAGGTGAATTGCTGCTGCAATGTCAAGATAGTGTCTAATTTGTGCTTCAAACTTTAATGTTGCAAACTTGAAATAACACACAAAAATTGCTTATTTTTTATTTAAATGATATTTTTTAGGATTCTTAAGTTCATCTTAGACTTTTGAACCTATTGGTGATAAACATTACATTTTAAAAAAAGTACTCGTAGTATTTGAACTAATCAACCACGAACTGCTGTTTCATGTCACTCTGAACAGGATGCAAAAATCGAGCCTGAGGAGTTCACGAATCGCCTGCAGACAGAGTTGAAGTCATCTCCACAACCCTACCTGATCCCTTTTCTGAAGGTAGGACCCTTACATTTTTGTAATAATGGAATTACCGACACCATCCGAATACATTTTTGCTGTAATTTAACCCGTTGTTCTCTTTCAACACACAGAAAAGTCTACCAGCTCTGCGTCTTACTCTCCTGAACTCCCAACAGTCTTTAACCCAACTCTCCCAAACCTCCAGCCCCTCCACAGCCGTGACGGTGAACACCATCAAGGCTCCAGCACCAAGCACGCTGACATCCACAGTATCTAGCATAAGGCCGGCCACCAGCCTGGCTCCCGCTACCACCATGGTACTTATGCACAATACATCAATTATTTTGCAGTTTGTGTTGTTTTGGTTGGTAGCACAACATTGATTGATGTTATATCATTTGTGTATTTGTTCTCATCAGGCTATTAAGAGGCCTGGAGTCCAGGCGACTCCTACAAGAATGCCGGTTATGCTCACACAGACCGTCCGTCCTCAAGGTAAAGCAGCAGTGATCCTCTTAATGAGTTGAATAAGTATATTTAAAAACCAGTTAAAGAAAGTTACTGAGGCTTAGGTGTTTTCTCTCTCATGAAATCGTACAGTGAATGGCCGATGTCATTAAGAGTTTTATTGCAGGTGCTGTTGGGGCGCACTTTCAAGTGAGGACTCCCATGGGTGTGGCTGCTCAAGCCTTAGCCAATCAAAAACAGAAGCTTAATGACCCTGGGGGCGGGACTTTCAGGTAATGCTCCTCAGAGTCCAGTAGGGGGCAGCATTTCTCTAGAATTGTGTGTTTTTATGGCATTGGGGCACAAGAGAATTTGGGAATGTGTGTGAGGGAATGGTCTTTGGAAAATTGGTTATTAATTGTTATTGATAATAGATTTTTTATTATTAAACAATAATTAATAATTAAGCAAGGTAGTTGCCTTAAACCCATCCTAACTAAGCTTAAAAAAACAAACAAACACATTATTCACATTCTAAACCTTGAGAAAGTTTAGTGACCTGCAATACTAAGATCTAAAATCATTATTTAGATAGTTATATATGTATGAAAACGTGTGTGTGTTTGCGTACACACCGCACTCATGCTCTGAATGCCAAAATTGAACCTACTCCATCTATGTCCACAGGGATGATGATGACATCAATGATGTGGCATCCATGGCTGGCGTGAACCTGAACGAGGAGAACGCCCGCATCTTGGCCACCGGGTCTGAACTGGTGGGCACCCAGATCCGGTCCTGTAAAGACGAGGCCTTCCTCCCCAACAGCCTGCTCCACAAGCGTCTGCTGGAGACTGGTACGAAATAATTCGCTGCCACAATACTCTCACCTACCAGCGGCAAGTCTGGCAATGTTGCTCATCAGGATCGGTTTCTCCTGGCAGGTTTACAATAATAAAGAGGTTTAGGTTCTCCCGCTTGTGTGTGGGCAGTAAATATTCCTTCTAATTACAGTATCAGTGTTGACTGACGACGTTTAGGGGGCGGATCTTCAAATGGGCGTGGGATTATGAATGGATTTAAACAAAAAGCTGATGAAAGCTGGTCCGATGAGACGCGCTAGATGTGTCACTCAAGCTCACAATTATTCATTTCAGAGCCACATAAAAAGAAAAAATTGCTGTTTTGTACAAAAACAAGCTTGATTTGGTGTCACTCTTGATTAAGCTTGTTTAAGAAATAAATTCAAATTGTGCTAGAGTTCGTTTTACAGAACATCACCTGCCTTTAACATTGGGTCAAATTTAAACTTTACTAAGAATGGAGCAAAGTCTGGTTTAAAAGCCAAAAGCTTTTGGACGTGGTACACCATTGAAAGTGGGTCAGTGTAAAAAAAGGTTAAAAAAGCTGAAATCTAACATGGTCATGGTGCCATTCCAATGCTCTCCTCCTGAAACTACAAGTGCACTTTCATGTGCACTTCCACTGGTCACTCACTCTTTTAGTCGGGCTAATGAATGCCCTGCGCTCCGAGCTTGAGGCGTCCTTGGCTTGTGCATGAATACTTTATAGTTCGTCTTCTGATGCTTCTCTGTCAGTTTGTTGTGTGCTGAAATGAGAGATCGCCTCAGGCTTTGTTCCTGACAAGGTCACTTGCATACTCACTGAATGTCCCTGTCTAAGCAAACAATGCACATTATAAAGATTTAAATGGATGAATTCACGTCAACATACGTGTAGATGCTGCATATAAATGAACTAGATTTGTACATTTACGTATATCTAAAGAGAGCGTGAGTGCTGTTTACCCCTGAGGAAGTCGCTGCTGTGATGCCTGGCTGGTTGTGAGTGGCGTTGCCGTAAAGTTTTTTTTTTTTTTTTTTTTGCTGGTTTGTTGCCAGGTTGATATTTAAGTATTTTGGTGCACTTATTGGCAGGTGCAAGATTGCAAGTGATAAGTCATCTTTTAAGTCTCCATAACAGGGCTCAACATAAAGGACGGCCCGGGCAAACGTAAGAGACATTCGGGCCAGTAAAAAGTATTGTCACTTGCCCGGTCGGGCCAGTGCTTCACCCTCAATCACTAAAATATATTTTCGTCAATGTATATTATTTAACATCTTGAAAGCAGACATTTACTTGGGTAAAACACGATGAAAGAAACAATCCAATATTTTGCGCAGTTTGCAGTCGGTTTACAGGAAAAGCAGAAAAGTTGGGAGCCTTTTTTTGTTGGAACATGTCTGTTGTGTATGTATACAATTATATTAGACTTTTGAATTATTATTTTTAAATATGTGACACTGACATTTTTTATTGGGGCCAGTGAAAATTTTGGCAGGGCAAGTGAAAACCTGAAAAATATGCATAATATTCTAATACTTAGATGAGTTTGTTATCTGTGTTAAAGGGGACATTTCACAAGGCTTTTTTAAGATAAATATTTGGTGTCCCCAGAGTACATTTTGTGAAGTTTTAGCTCAAAATACCATATAGATAATTTATTATAACATGTTAAAATTGCCACTTTGTAGGTGTAAGTGAAAATGTGGCGTTTTGGGTGTGTCCTTTTAAATGCAAATGAGCTGATCTTTGCACTAAATGGCAGTGCCGTGGTTGGATAGTGCAGATTAAGAGGCGGTATTATCCCCTTCTGACATCACAGGGGGAGCCAAATGTCAGTGACCTATTTTTTCACACGCTTGCAGAGAATGGTTTACCAAACTAAATTACTGGGTTGATCTTTTTCACATTTTATAGGTTGATAGAAGCACTGGGGACCCAATTATAGCACTTAAATATGAAAAAAGTCTGATTTTTGTGATTATGTTCCCTTTAATAGAAATGTATGGGGTTTTATCAATATAAATTGATAAAAATGATACATTGCAAGTTGTGCAAAGGTCCAACATGTATTATTGGGTGTTAAATGTATAACCTAACTATTATTAATAGTTATAGTGATGGTTGCCTTTTCCATTTTTGTAATCCAAATAAAGCATGCATATATATCTTCCTAAATATTACCCATAATTCCTAGGGAATAAGTCAAAGTCACTAACTTGATGGATAATGTGTAGGTCCCACAGTCCGTAATCATAACTAGACACCCAAACAGTATGTGTAACCTGTCATACACTTCTGCGTTCAGCACTACCTTCTCATTAATAAAGATTAGCTTACCTTCACATAAATCATTTTAAAGAGCACGAATCTAACACTTTCTTCTAGATGAAAGGCAGGTCTTTGGACCCAAAAAGCACCCTCCATTATTGTATTTAAGCAAACTCTCTCTCCCCCCTTGCGCTTGATTTAGCACACAGTGCATACCAATGAGTGCCCGCGGATATGTGCTATTACATGGAGCCCGGCTGTGGTTGTTATGCTGTCGCCAGGGGGAGGAGTGTGTTAAAAATGTAAATCTTCCTCCGGGGGGCTTTATGCATGTGTGTGTTTGTGTGTGAGACGATTGCAGCTGGATGTCTGGAGGAGGTATGGGAGGAGGTGCATTGCGCCACCTGCTGGATGTGTTTATGTGTGACTGTGATAAATAGTGATTGACTGTGTGGGTGTGACAGATGCGTAGTGCAGCTCTTAAATTTAGGTCATATCGTGAGGCAGGTTTCAATAAGAAAACAATAATACCGGTTTGGTTCTACTTTGCCAGACATTCCACAGTAAACTTAACCTGAAACTTTGTCTCGTTTCAGCCAAGAAGTTTGGCGTGACGGAGGTGTCAATGGAGACGGTCACTCTGATTTCTCACGCCACTCAATCCAGACTGCGCTCCATGCTGGAGAAGGTCACGGCCGTAGCGCAACATCGCGCAGACTCCTGCAAAGTAAGTGCCTGATATTCTGACTCCAGCGTCCCAAACTTCAAAGAGAAACCATAAACTGACATTCTCATTATACATCCTGAACATGCAACTGCACAGAGAGAGATTAATCTTGACCCTTACTTGAGTCTTGATCATGCTAGATATGCAAGTCAGGTGGTGGTAGTCACTTAACTACATGCCACTTTTATCTATTACTATGTTGGTAATAGGGGTGGGCGATATGACCAAAATCTTCTATCACGATAGGATTAATTTTATATCATGATAACGATATGTATCACGGTAGAGTTTTTTATGTTTTAATAAGGTTTAAATCTTTAATACCATAGAAATGTTTATAATTCTCACAAAAAACATATACAAGCATAGAAAGAAGATAAAAACAAACAAAACTCAAGCTCTCTGAAGATACACAGTCAATAAGAATGATAATAAATAATTATGCATGTATGTATAGGCCTATATATATTTTTATTTAAGGTAGAAAAGTGATTTAATCTGGAGCAGTGAGAGATTTTTTTCTCAATCCTGTTTGATTAACACGAGTGACAGACAGGAGCAAAATTAGGTAACTTCCCCTTTAAGACCAAAGTCCGGATCCAATACACTGTTACACATGCGCTTTCTCTTTTAGCTGTTTACTTTCTCTTAAGACCTTACTGGTCGTGTTTATGATGATGCTTGCAAAGATGGGAATTTTGACGCATATGTGTATTTAAGGCCAATAAAGCGGGAAAAATGCTCACGAGCTTAATAAGCAGAGGTCGCGCGACTTGCGCGCTCCTCACAGACAGAAAGAGCAGCGGTTGCGCGACTTGTCCGCTCCTGACACACAGAAAGAACGCACGCATACAGATCTGTTGTCTGTGTTTCAATGGCTTAAAATAACTTGTTTTAAAACTGCAGTGCTTAAATACGTGTACAAACGTTACGTTTTCGCGACCACACGCACAGGAGCGTGACGTGGGCACGTAACCTCGATAGAAACGATAGTCCAAAATCTCTACCGGTTGACAAATTTCTACCGGTTAATTTTGTCTACCGGTTTATCGCCCACCCCTAGTTGGTAATATTGTTTTCTGTTTTTATCATTTCAAATAATAATAATAATGAAATGAAATAAGATATTTTTTGCTGATTATGGGCCATTACTTTTATATAATGGTATAATAGTATACATTGTGACTATATTTGCCATATCATGATATCAAAATTTTGTTAAACCATTAACTGTGAGCGGGGCGCCAGAGTTTACTTCACTATATTTTATGTTAATCTATCACGACAAACTGTAAATTGTTGGAAAGGTCTAAGAATGTAGTTTTAATATTTCAAAACCTTTTGGCAGTAATAATAATGCAGTGACTGTAATTTATTAATTTGTGAGAAGAGTATGCAGCAAACCAACAAAAACCTGATTTTTTTATATATTTTTATGTTTTGCTATATTTTTATTTATTACAATAAATGTAAACTGCTGTAACAAATTTTCTTATTTAATATTTTTACCTCCAGACACTTCTTTAAAAAACTTTAAAGTGTTGTCTTTTAAACAAGACCAAAATTAGGCTTCTTGACAAAAAAATGCCAGAGTTATATTACTTTGATGGGGTACATCACCTTTTTATACCTCACACAAAAAGGGCTGTGCCAAGTAAAGGGTTAAAGGGTTAGTTCACCAAAAAAATGAAAATGTCACATTTACTTTTTAGTTGTTATAAACCTGTATAAATTTCGTTGTCCGAACACAAAGGAAAATATTTTATGCAATGTTTGTAATCAAACCATTTTTGAGCACTATTGACTGCCATAGTATTCTTCTTTCCTACTATGGAAGTCAATGGTGCTCCTGTTTCCTGCTTAATTATAAACATATATCTTTGTTTTCAGCATAACAAAGAAATTTACAGAAGTTTGTAACAACTTGAGGTGATTAAATAATGATCGAAATGTCATTTTTTGGCTGAACTATCCCTTTAAGCTAATTGTTCGAGGCCCATCCTCTCGTTTATACAAAGGTTTTTTATCTTAAATACTCGGGGCTTTGTCCAGACCTTCAGATGTCTTAAGGGCCCCGCAACATTAATAATATTTTTACAATTCGAAATAATTTAATAATACATTTCTTTAGGTTAAAATAAAATAATTGTTTATTAGGCATGTTTGAGCTGCCTTTATTTAAAAACGCCTTGTCCTGTGTAAGTTTAACATATATCTGTGACATTGTTTTGTCTTAAGATGCACACCTGTAGTGTTTTTGGTAAGGTTTGTTGGTAAAAACTTCTAAAATGACCTAATATAACTAAAGCCTAGTCCTGGATTAATCTAAACCCTGTCCGGGAAACCACTCCATAATGTATAATTGAGATTAGGAGCATCAAATTTTGATTTCAAACATTTATTTTTTTCTTTGACGTGGCCTTACTCAGTCAATATTGAAGATATCAAGATTATATTTTTACTAAATGTTCTATTTTATGTCGAAAACAGTAAATCACAAAAAATGACTTTTCGTAGTCACATATAGCTGAAATGTTTATAAACAAATTTGGAACATATTGAATAATTTAAAAGAAAAGAGGAGTCCCTAAGGGTCTATAGGGTTGATTGCTGCCAGAGAACGGTTGCGACAAACATCTTTAAGCTTCCCAGTTTTGTCACCCTAGTTATTAATGAAAAAGGAATGCAATTCCAAATATAAATTGAGATAAAAGACACATGTTCAACTCAGGAGTTGCAATTTGTCTTATTCTGATTTTGAAACAAACTTCGCAAACCGATTAACTGGCACAGCCCTGTGAAGCCAGCCTGTTGACATCAGCGATAAACAAGCCAAACTTGACTTGACTGGAGACAGGAAAAGTTGGCCCTGCTGTCAGTGAGGCACAGCCTCAGCGCAAAAGAGAGCACAAGAAGAGATTAGAGGAACAGTGCCGTTCCCGCTGCTAATAGGCTATAGCCTCAGATGTGCACGGAAACGTGTGGGTTCCTGCGTGCCTGCGCGACGCTCCTCTTTGGTCCTCTGCCGCGTATCACGCAGTTATTTTACTTACACCGCCAGAACAGCCTTTGCAGGAAAATGAGTCGGGGTTGCCTCAGAGAAACCCTGTGAAACACACAATTATCCCATTAGCTCTGGGTGTCTACTAACTTCTTCACTTTCGTTTGTTATGTAAAACTTTATCAGAGTGGGGAAAAGTTACAATAACAACGTTGAGGTGAACAGATGAATACGTTGATGAGGAGTTTTTTCTTTTTTTTTCTCCGCAGGATGAGGAGCTGTACGAGCAGGCGTCGGATGTGAGGACCCAGCTGAAGTTCTTTGAGCAGCTTGAGAAGATGGAGAAGCAGAGGAAAGATGACGAGGAGCGAGAGATTTTGATGAAAGCCGCTAAAGTAGGTTTGAGTAGTGCTGCGGTGCTTGCTGATGCTAAAGATGGATGGTGTACTTATTTGTAGTATATATTTAGTACTCTATATGTGCTGTATCTTTAATTAAGGGACTCGATTACTAAAGTCACCTCTATTATAAATGAGATGATGATGATATTAACCGAATGTTCTCGACTCCATGTATTATACATTCATCATATTACTTTTTCTTCAGATCTGCTTAATCCCAGCCTCAGGCCATTCAGAAATACTTGTTTGTTGGTAAAATCCATTGAGTCTGATAAAAGAAATGCTTAGAGGGTCGAACACGCTTAGAGGGTTTTGCATCCGAGCTCTTCAATTCTTTGTCTTCATGCATTATTTGTAAAAAAATTTATGTTTTCCAATCTTGCTTTTATTAAAGCGCTCACATGTTGTTAGCCATTCTTGCAAATGGACCAAAGTAATAACAAACGGTTTTGTAATTGAGTATCTGTGCAAGTAATTAAAGGGACACTCCACTTTTTTGAAAATATGCTCATTTACCAGCTCCTCTAGAGTTAAAGATTAGATTTTTACCGTTTTGGAATCCATTCAGCTGATCTCCGGGTCTAGCGGTAGCATTATTAGCATAGCTTAGCATAGTCCATTGAATCTTATTAGACCATTAGCATCACGCCTATAAAATAACCAAAGAGTTTCGATATTTTTCCTATTTTAAACTTGACTCTTCTGTAGTTACATCGTGTACTAAGACCAACATAAATTTAAAAGTTGCGATTTTCTAGGCAGATATGGCTAGGAGCTATACTCTCATTCTGGCATAATAATAAAGGACTTTGCTGCTGTAACATGGCTGCAGCAAGCGTAGTGATATTACGCACTGCCCGAAAATATTCCCCTTGGTTACTTTCAATAGCAGGGGACTATTTTCAGGTGCCGCGTAATATCATTGCGCCTCCTCCAGCCATGTTACGGCAGCAAAATCCTTGATTATTACGCCTGAATGAGAGATATATCAGCCTAGAAAATCGCAACTTTAAATATTTCGTCGGTCTTAATACACAATTTAACTACAGTAGGGTCAAGTTTTAAATAGGAAAAATATCAAGACTTATTTTTGTTATTTTTTTGTTCGATGCTAATGGTCTAACCAGATTCAATGGATTATGCTAAGCTATGCTAAAAATGCTACCGCCAGACCCGGAGATCAGCTGAATGGATTCCAAAATGGTAAAAATCAAATGTGTAACACTAGGGAAGCTGAGGATTCTGTAAGATTGATGTCCCTGATTCTGATTGGTTTATACACCCGGAGACTGCTACCTGATTGGTCCCCATCTGTAAAGCCCACTCCCCCACCTAATTCAAGCCAAAGTAGGGAGAAACAGAGGAGTCAGATTTGAATAATACCCTCACCGCTCAGGCATAGAAATGCTGGACGTATGAAAAGAACTTTGTAAAAGTCATTCGGTTACAATATTTAAAAAAATTGGAGGCGGATCCCAATCCCCTGTGTCATTCACACAGGCAGGTGATCGCAATCAACCATTGTTTTCAAGATTGGTCATCAGTCTGAGTATTGATGCCTATTCTTAGTTGACGCCAGTTTGCTCATCAGTGTAATGCCAGTAAATATTTCCCCGCCACGTTTTTTGCTCTTCTGTTAAAGAAACCGGTTATGCTTTTATGCCTTGGAGAGAAAAGGCAGTGTGTCATTAAGACACAAGATTGCACTCTGCAGCTTCATACTGTGGCAAATTGCAGTAATGGCAAAGCCAGAGGGATTTATACAGACTCGAGTTGATTTGATTGTACTGTTGCCTGGACTAAAGTACATAAGCGGAATGGAATGAGTCTTCTGTTAGGGAGCAAGAGAGGATGTTTTAAATTTGCCTCCGAGTCTGTTTCTTTCTAAGAAAGTGTCACTATCTCACTCACTAAGTTTGTTGGGTGAAAAAAATCATGTTATGTGTAATGGATGAACCCGGAGGGATCACTTTCTTTACCTTTTTGGCCCCAGTCTTGCCAGCATGACTCCTGAAACCTGCTGTTTTAGCTGTGTAGGCAGACATGGGAATTAAATGTTAAAGAAGTTTTGGGGGTTCCTATCAAATGTAGCTTTATGTAACATGCTGAAGATTATCACAGTGACTATAAATTAATAAAATTTTGATATAAGGGCTGTGAAATTATTGTAATATAGAAAATGTACATATCACGATGGTTTGCAATAACTGCATGATTTTAAATTATACATAGTCAGACTTTTAGCAGATGGAAGTCGCCTTACATGGAAGTCGACCTTTTGCGCCGCCACGTTTCTCCAGTAGCCCTAAATGGACAAACGCTGTGTCCTAAACTGCCTAAAAAGCAGTAGGCGAGTAGTATGTCCGAAAATGTACTATTCCAAAACAGTAGGCAAAAGTACTCGGTTGACCTACTACTTCCCGCAAGATCCTGAAATGATCTTTACTATCCCGTGAGCCCCCGGGACAAGAGTTATCCAACAAATAAGGAGAGGTGGTGTTTTAATCAAAGATGTCCAAAAGTGGTAACGCAGCTCTATTTAAAGGGACACTGCACTTGATATTACGCAGTGCCCGAAAATAATCCCCCTCAATTGAAAGTTACCAAGGAGACTATTTTCGTAATATCATTGCGCCTGCTGCAGCCGTGATATGGCAGCAAATTCCTTGATTATAACGCCAAAATGAGAGTATAGTTCCTAGCAATAAGGTTTCTTAAGTTTGCGTGAAGTTAACAGGAATTATGTTGGTAACATGTAATTTTTACAGACTCTTGAAGAGGTGAATCAGAGTTGTGGTAATGGTCAGCATTTGCGACAATTATACCTTTTCTGACAGTATAATTTTTGTAATTCATCCATTGTCCTTGCGGTCCCTATAGGTATGTTCAGAACCTTCATTTTCCATAGCTATTTTTTTTCGTTGAAACTGTATATAGATTCAGCAGCGACAAACGGCTAGTAGCAGCATCCCAGCATGCATTGCACTCCCTTGAAGTTTTCCTCCTTAAGATATGGTGGGGGTGTAATAATTCCCCACGGGAGAAAGGACATGGCAACATGAAAGAAGAGGTAATTAGTTGACTTAAACGCGAGCGATGATGATGACGCTGATGATTTCCCGCTCCGAAGGCTAAGCGTTGTTCGATTCCCAATGCAGTGGCGTCCCATCTCTAATTAATGCAGTCGGCTAATTGAGACGTCTGCTTGGAAATTATTGTTCTTCCCTTTGCCGATCTCATCTAAATACTGTTAGGGAATAAAGTTGACCTATTTACATGATTATCATTGTAGTTAGTAGAAATATTTGTCTGTCACTTGAAGGTGTATTTTGTTTTTCTTTACTTAAATCAAAAGTTCAGGTAGGAGTCGAGGTGAAATTATCTCCTCAAACTTTTGGGACAATTTATAACAAGGTTTAGATCTCATTCTCATTATCGTCTAAATTGAGACAGCAATATGTAAGCATAACAAGAAAATTGTCACAGAAAACTAAATTGAATGTTTTTGGTGTCAAATGCATTTTAATACAAAGCAGTACAACTTATATGAACTCTGTAAATACATGAAAACTGACATATTTTCCTTCTACTGTTTTTCTTTGCAGAGTCGCTCGAGACAGGAAGATCCCGAACAAGCCCGGCTTAAACAGAAAGCTAAAGAGGTAAGCTTTATGGTGGACTGTTTAATAGAACAAATAAAAGTGCTCAGCGTGCATTTTTCATTATTATGGCTTTGCTATGAGTGTGACATCATTTAGTCTGACATTGAGACAAATGATCTCATACGTCTCGTAACAAGTTTATTAGCACATGGGGGAAGTCATCATTTCGCTCAGATGTCAGAAATCACTCCCCCTCTTTGACATCCTGAGTCTAATCTGTGGGATGCAAATTCAAAGACTATGAATTTCCATCAGGTTTAATGGCAGTGAAAAGAAAACGACTCGTACTTTCATACAATGGGAAGCTTCTGATGTTTTATTGAAGAGATTTCAATCTAAATTTCTCTTCTTGCTTAAAGAAATAGCACATCCAGAATACTGTCATGGTTCACTCATTCCATTTCGAAAAAAGTATTTCTTTCATTTAAGAAAAACTCGAAACACAAAAGAAGAAATTTCACTAAATTATTGGGTGCACTATCCATTAAAGGATAACACCACCGTTTTTCAATATTGTACTATGTACTTACCTCAACTTAGACAAATTAATACACACCTATCTTATTTCAATGCGTGCACTCTTAATCTTTGTACAGCGCCTTGTGAATGTGTTAGCATTTAGCCTAGCCCCATTCATTCCTATGGCTCCAAACAGGGATACATTTAGAAGCCACCAAACACTTCCATGTTTTCCCTATTTAAAGACTGTTATATGAGTAGTTACATGAGAAAGTATGGTGGCACAAAATAAAACTTTTGTTTGGAACCATAGGAATGAATGGGGCTAGGCTAAATGCTAACACATTCCCGAAGCGCTGTGCAAAGATATAGTGCACGCATTGAAAAAAAGATCGGTATGTATTAATTCATCTAAGTTGATATAAGTACATAATATAATGTTGAAAAATGGTGGTGTTTTCCTTTAATGTACGACTGCTTTGGGCTGATTACAGTTTTTCTACACCGAAGAAATGTTAGCACTTAGTACCATAAGTTTCTTTACACACCAAGCAAAAAATAAAAATCACATTTGCTACTGAGTCACTGCATTTGGTTCAATTTTAGAAAAGAACACTCATCTCTTTTGTCATTCCCACTTAAACGCTCCAGTTTACACAACATATGTCACAATTTCACCATATGTCTCTGTTTGTATTGACAACCACTGTTGAAACTCATCCGTCAAAGAGGATCTTTTCTGAACCCGCGATCATAGGAGGCATGTTTTATTCAAATGAAGAGCAGCGGAGCCCACTGTCTCTCCGTTGCTGTGGTTATATTGTTTGTTTCAGCACTCTGTTGTTTTTCTTACCTTGAGGCGAATCGTTATGGAGAAAGAGAAGCGCTTCTTGAAGCCTTCTTTGGTCTTGCTTCATATCATCGTTTTTTTTTCCCAGATTGCTGTATAGCTAAGTAGCCTAGTAATGAGAAACTCTAAAATAGCTGAGGTCTATATATTTATTTACTTGTTTTGCCCCAGAGCAGAATGGCAGCCCCTCGTCTTTGTTAAAGGCCTGTCTTGAAGCCTAGATAGTGGCTTGCGCCCTGCTTATGTTCTGTCTATTCCCTTTCATTTTTCTATGCGCCCTCTCGTCAGGCTCTGGGGTTTATGCCGCTAGCGTTTTGTTGGCCATTGGCCAATATTAAGTTTTGGGGCTTTTGCTTCTTTTTTTGACAAATAGTGTGGGCGACAGGAAATTTTGTCCAATGGAGATGCTTCCAAATAAATAAATTCCAGGTGCTGTCTTTATTAGCATTTGATGAAAATAAATAAATATGCGTGTTAAAAAACTAAGACACATGATTTAGCTTGCTATTGCTAGTTGCTGTTAATATTTCTGAAATGGATATCAGATAAAATCGATGAAATCCAGAGGGGATCGCCCATTTGCGAGCGCTGTCCCCAAATTATGAAACAGCCTGCCATTATATATTAGGAACTTACCGACACTCGGCCAGTTTTAAAGCTATTTGAAAACATTTTTTCTTTTTTACAATAGCGTCCGATCATAAAAGTGGCAGAGGTTGCTAGTATCATATCTCTTCTGAATCTAGTTAAGATGTACTTTGATTGTCTTTTTAAGGTTATTTTATATTACTTTTATAACTATATGGACGTGATCATCTTTTAAAAGTTGTATTTTTCTTATTGTGCTATTGTTTGTACAGCACTATGGTCAATGTTGTCGTTTTATTTAGTGCTTTATAAATAAATTAGAATTTATACTTGAATGTGAGGTGACATTCTTGTTTCTGGAAATATTTTGGCAGTTATATGGGCCAATAATTGGTATCGGACTCTCTGCAGTTATATCCTCTCAATCAAATGAGAATAGAAAAATGCTATGAATTTGAGCTATGTTTATAATAGGGCTGGGTATTGATACATATGTTCCAGGTCGATTCGATTTCGATTCACAAGCTATCAAATCGATTCTCCTTTCGATTCTCGGATCGAATTTTATGCTCGATTCGACTCAATGAATATAGATTAGATACAAATACTATATTTATGAAAAAGAACAGTGAACATAAGTTTACAAGTGGGTAATTAATAAAAAGAAATTAAGAGCCACAAACCTGTATATTAAAGGGCCCATGTCACAGGACTTTTTTAAGATGTCAAATACATCTTTGGTGTCCCCAGAGCACATGTGTGAAGTTTTAGCTCAAAATACCATATCAATAATTTATTATAGCATGTTAAAATTGCCACTTTTGCCGTTTTGGGTGTGTCCTCTAAAATGCACATGTGCAGATCAAGTGCGAACACTGATCACAATGATGGTGGTTTGTTGAAATTGAAACTCAATTGTTCTGTGAATTATTTTCTCTCTGCACTAAATGGCAGTGCTGTGGTTGGATTAAGGGGTTGGATTATTATAATAAGAGCTCCTTATGACATCATAAGGAGAGCCAAATTTCAACGACCTATTTTTTCATGTGCTTGTAGAGAATGGTTTACCAAAACTAAGTTACTGGGTTGATCTTTTTCAAATTTTCTAGGTTGATAGCATCACTAGGGACCCAATCATAGCACTTAAACATGGAAAAAGTCAGATTTTCATGTCATGGCACCTTTAAACTCTTTTATTTTAGGTACACTTGGGTACATTAAAACAGAACCCACCTCAAATTTTCAAATGCCTACAATTATGTTAAATACAATACAATTTTGATGCAAGATGAAAAATGTATTCTGAAAAAAGTCATGCATTCCTTGATCAAACAGGATCAGGTTATTTCATAAAAAATTCGATTCATGACCTTTGAGAATCAATTTTGAATCGACCACATTTAAAAACAAAACAAACGATTAATCGAAGAAAAAATTTTTTTGCCCAGCCCTAGTGTATAAAAAAGGGTAAAGAAATATCACTAGTTTAATGTTCAATATTAATGGTTGTTATATGATTAAAAAATAACTTTTCGAAAAGGGATGCACAGTTATAAGGAGAATATCAGTTTGATTGTCCGTCAATCCAAAGTGTCTTAAGTTTTAATTGCTTTCAGTTTCATGCATGCAACCTGATATTGGCGACATCTTTAATGTACATGCATCTGTTGTCTGTTCAGATGGATCTATTGATTTGTAAATTTTGACTGTTAGAGAGTGATTTTGTCACTCTCTCACAGTTTCCATTGCCGTGTTTTAATTGAGACTATCATAAAACGCGTAGTATAATCAATTGGGTAAGGTAACGGTTAAGACGTTAACTCTTTTAAAGGAAAACCATTTTTCAATATTTTACTATGCCTTACTTACCTCAACTTAAGCCCGGGATACACTGCACGATTATTGGCTGTCCCAGACGAAAGATTGCCATCGTGAAACTATCGTTGCGATTTCTGTGATCGTGGCTCTCCATGGGTGGTCCTATGTCGTACAGTGAGAGAGGTTCAAAGACGGCCGTTTTCCCGGTCTTGCGTCCAAAGATAGCCTACGACAGTTTTCTGACAGTGTCAGAAATTCGGCATGATCACCGCACAGTGTGTTTGCTGCTACGACCTGCGCGCCGGTATTCGTTTACCACGAGCACATGCTGGTGACGTTGCGCAACGTGTGACGCTGCCGCCGAAGCTTCCGTGTTATCATCGTACAGTCTACATGCCTCTCGTACCCGGGTTTAAATGATACATGTCGCACAGTGTGATAAGTTAATGATCTTATAAGAGGACAAAAATCGTGCAGTGTATTCTGGGCTTTAGACGCATTAATACATATCTATCTTTTTTCAGTTTGTGCACTTAATCTTTGTACAGCAAGTCGATGAATTTAGAAGCCAGCAAACACTTCCATGTTTTTCTTGTTTAATGGCTGTTACATACACAAGTAAGTATGGTGGCACAAAATAAAACGTGGCGATTTTTTAAGAAAATAAAAAATGTGAACTATGTTGTATGGCGGAAGAGCACTTTGTTTGCAACCTCGGCGCGCAGTAACATCATCACTACTGACTACTCCCCCTCTCGCTCAAACTTCCGAAGTCAGGAGGAGTGATGATGTTACTACGCACCAAGGACTGCAAACTAAGTGCTCTTCCTCAATAAAAACAGTTCTAATTTTTTATCTGCTTTAAAAATCGCCACGTTTTATTTTTTGCCACCATACTTACTCATGTAACTACTCATGTAACAGACTTTAAATATGGAAAACATGGAAGTGTTTTGTGGCTTCTAAATTCATCCCTGTTTGGATCCTAAGGAATGAATTAACTCTTTCCCCGCCATTGACGAGATATCTCGTCAATTAAGAGAAAACGCTTCCCCGCCAATGACGAGATTTTCCGTCTTTCCGCAATACCGCTATTATCCACCAGGTGGCGCCCTTCCGCAACTTTTTAAAACCGGAAGTATTGCCCTATGGCAAGCTGCTGCATGTCCATGTCTGTTTTAAAGATCGCTCTGAATGGGATTTCTATGAAAAGTCCGTCACAAAAATGGAAATATCTCTGCTTTTTGCTCAAAATATGGTGTTTTTGCAAAAACCTACCCATATTCAAAAGCTGATTGCAAAAGAACTACTAAAGGTAGGATGAAACGGGTTTTTTTTTGTTTGAAAGCAGAGGGTCTGTTCTTTCATTTGGTATATTGTATGTTTATATATTTAAAGAAGAACATTTTCTGGAAGGCATTAAACTTTGGTGAAAATCATGAAAAACGCTGGCGCTGGCTGGCAACTTTTTTTAAAAACGCTGGCGGTGAAAGAGTTAAAGAATGGCACTAGGCTAAATGGACGCGCTGTACAACAACAATGTGCATGCATTAAAAAAGGGAGGTATGTATTAATTTGTCTAAGTTGAGGAAAGAACATAGTAAAATATTGAAAAACAGTGGTGTTTTCCTATAAAAAGTCCTCTCAGGGAAACCCCCACTTAAGGTTTTCGTGCAACCGGGCCCAGATCCGCAGCTGAAATTCGGCATATCAAAGTCTCTCAGAATGGCTCTTGAATTAGGATCAGATTGTGTTGGTGTTTTCTCATGTCCTTGGCATCAACCAGCGGCCTTAATTGAACCGCTACACTCGCCATCAACCTGTGCGGTTATTGAGGCGTTTCTCTCGGGCGAGTAATTCTGGTGGGCTGAACTGCAGATAAGGATCAATAGAGATGGAGAGCAAGGCCTGCAGGCTCACTTTCTCAACCTTTCTCTCTCTCTTCCTCTCTCTCTCTCTCTCTCTCTCTCTCTCTCTCTCTCTCTCTCTCTCTCTCTCTCTCTCTCTCTCTCTCTCTCTCTCTCTCGCTTGACCTTTGTAAATGATTACAGACTGCATGCATTTCTCTCTCTGCTGCCTCCTGTCTCTCTCTTGCCAACAGACAGGCAGACATGAAGCAAAGGCAAAATTCAACAAAACATGGATTATCTAAAAGTCACAAATTCATGTCGGTGTCATCAAAAAAGCTATTTTGCCTATTATGCAATATTGTTTTAGCTGTGATTTGTTATGTATACTCCATATGCAATAAGCAGTATGTTAATATTTCATTGCCACAGTTACACTGCGCTGTAGATTTTGTGTTGGATAGGTACGTGGAGTATTTTCCAATCTGTATTCACAGCAGGGAAACGGACATGTTGGAAAGTTGAGCAGCAGGTTTTGTGATTGAGGTCAGTCATTAAACGGTGATTATGTGGAGCTGCAGAGCTGTGGATTACAGATGGCGTAACTAGGTTCCCCTTTCACTCCTCATCAAATAAACGAATACGAACGCCAGTCTGCGCCGTAGCCGCAGGCGGCTAGAGCAGATCAGCGGTGACACCCAACAGTCCCGAAACTTACGTTTAACGTTAATAGAGTCACTGAATTGTCCACATAGGGCCCTCCTTACCTCGCATTACTTCAAATAGATTTGCCCACCCCACTGTCACTTTTTATGCGCCCGTAGGGCTTTCACCGTAACTGTCAGGGTCAGGTGAAAGTTCAGTGCACCAGATCCCCAACATGCAGCAGTCACACAGGGCGTGTTGGCGTGTCAGCCTGGTCTCTCCGAGGCATCCATGCGTGTGCATGCAATGTGCACGACTTCCCTTCAGATTAGCATAACCCTGACTTAATTAGCATGTAAACGTTGCCTCGCATTAGCAGTTTGTCAATATCTCCTGTTCGTTACGTTATCTAGTTTGTATTTCTAAAAGAAGGGGTGGGGATGCCGATTAATTGGACAAATTGTTTTCAACAGCTCGAGTGACAATTCAGTCAATTAAAGATAATCTACTTGCACGTTATTAAAACGTCTGGCTTTTAGACGAAATTACGTCACAGCTGCCCCACCTTTACTTTTATGTCCCTACGTTGTCTGCACTTAACCCAAAAACAATATTATTTCACCCTCATGTTGTTTAAACCCATGTGACTTCCTTGTTCGACATTCATTGTACAAATTAAAGATGCAATAAAAGTAAACTGTGAGTCTTTTAAAGTATTGCATGAAAGTTAAAGTCATGGGGGTTAAGAAAAGCACACAATTGTAATTTTGCATGCACTGTTCCTTTAAAAAAAGCAACTTAAAATGAAACGCACTTTCTAATGTGGCCGTTGTTGACACGCAAGCCGTTCTTGCAGCGTGTGTTTTTGTGAGTTTGTGGCAACATCGGTGCGAGTGTCAGGGAGAGGAGAGGTGAGGACTCTCTGCTTTCTGTGCCCGGCAGCGTTCACTCGGAGCGAGGGAACAGAGGATGCGCCAGCCCCCTCCTCATCCTCCCCTCCTAGACTGGCTGGCTCTGTCACTGCCTGCTAGGGTGAGATGACTTTACCTGCGGGCTGTGCTTTTTGAAAATCGCTTGTTCTCTCACTCTCGCTCACTTTCTCCCTCGTTCCCTCGTGGAAAGAAATTGAATTAAGCATCCAGATACGGCAAAAGCTCTGAGTTATTTGCTGCATTGAATCTCCGCATGATGTTTGGAGCTTCATTTGCTCCATAGAGCTCTTCGGGGCAGCTTGGAATGAATGTAAAATACGCAGCGTACAAATATTTGAAAATGATATTTCTAGTAAGGCGATATGATCACAGTAATAGTTATTTGGGAGCTTGTTATTCACAGACATCCATAGTAGGTTGTCCTTATAAACATGTATTGTTACATTACTATGAAAAAAGGACTGCATTAAAAATCCTAAATATTTTGTTTGGCGTTTGGTCTAAATTCACCCAAGTATTAACGCTTCGGCATTTAATTTGTCCCAAACTACTGTCCCAGACTTCTTTTAGGTTGTGTTTCGGATTATTTCAGTATTTGGATGTGCTATCTATTTTTATTTATTGTTACATTTAAGATAAGTTTAAAAAAATTGTCATCTATTTTATTCTTTAATTGTTAAACTGAATTTTGATTGGTCATCTGTTTGAATGCTACATTTTGAATGTAATGTTTTTCGTGTACGTTTTTAACTATTTATAGTCTTCTTTACACTGCCATTATCATGATACTCAATACTAAGCCCCTTTAAAGCAACTTTGTTGCTGCATTTTGTTTACCCAGAGCTGATAAACCAAAAGCATTACCTAGAATTAGGTATGGGCCGGTTACTGGTTTTAAAATCTCTCAAATTTTCTGATACCGTTTCCAAGGTATGAGCTGTGTTTACACAAAAATATTAAATCAGTAAGTTGTGTAATTAATTTGATGTTTACATTTGAACTCTTTCCCCGCAAGCGTTTAAAAAAAAAGTTGCCAGCCAGCGCCAGCATTTTTTATGATTTTCACAAAAGTTTAATGCCTTCCAGAAAAAACTGTTTTATCCTACCTTCATTAGTTCTCTTTTTATCACCTCTCAAATATGGGTAGTTTTTTCAAAAACACCAGATTTTGAACAAAAAGCTGAGATAATTCCATTTTTGTGAAGGACTTTTGATAGAGATCAGATGCAGAGCGATCTTTAAAACATACACGGAATTCTTTCTTTTTCACATGAGGCGCTACTTCTGGGTTAAGTTGCGGTATTGTGGAAAGCCGGAAATTCTCGTCATTGACAGGGAAGCGTTTTCTCTTAAAGGCACACAATGGAACTTTTTGGCCACTACGGGTGCTAGACATGTATTTTTCACGTCTAGCGCCCCTAGAGGCCACAAACTCTTTAGGTCACAAAGTGTGCCTTCCAGCATGTCATGTGTCATATAATATAATTTCATGGGTTTTATTAAACGGCAAAAAAATTGTGTAGCTCACTTTTACAAGCCAGTTGTAACGGTGGTCGCTTGGTTAAAGTTTATATTTAAAAAATATTGCCCTAAAGTGTAATCGAACCCGGATCGCCCGTCTCGTAGGTCCATGACGCCACCACGGCGCCACAATGTCACGTGATATAAATCTCTCTCTAAACTCTCCAAGTAGGCTCCAGTTAAATTCACGTAAGAAAAGTGTTCTGGCGCCAGACAGGACTTGTATATGCAAGCATTATAACATTACTTACTAGTACAAAAGCATGACGGCCAAGTAAGCATCGGTCAGAAACCCCTCCTCCTTCTTTAGTTCACACCAGCGAGCGAACGCTGGCCCAATATAATTGATCCTCGTCCTTCTTTTATTCTGTCACTCTCCCGTTTTCTCTTTCTGGTCTCCTCCGACAAAACCTTGGGTTTCTTTTTCTTAGTTGCTGTTTCGGCCATGACAAAAACATCAGGAAAATTGTTGTGCTGTCACGTCCGAATTTTAGGAAGTGGAGAAAGTGACGTATGCCGTAAAGCAGAGTTTTGTAGTTTTTTGTGCTCGGGTTGCTACCCGAAACCCCAAGTTTAAAAGTACAAGGAAAAGCGATACAGACCCTGTCAGGCTATGGTAGACATGTCATTCAACCTATTTTAAGTTGATGTACAATCACAAGGGTCTTGAAAATATATTATGAAGGTTGAAAAACTACAAAGTGTAACTTTAAGTGACAATTTATCTTGTCAAAGGTGGCGAAAGAGTTAATATATATTACACAAATATTTTTGTTGAAAGAACATTATAATATGATTATTATAAAGTCATTAAAAAGTATTCATTATAAAATGAATATTACCTGGCATACATGTTGTATGTTGCTTAAAAATAAAATGTGTCCAATTAAAAGGTGTTGTTTGTATACCTAGACATTTGAAAATAACACCTTTTAATGTTGCAATACCGAAACACAGTGGTATCATACCGCCAAAATCTCATACCAGCCCATGCCTAACCAAGGCAACTTAATTTTTTTTTCTTTTAGTAGTCTTGTTTTAATATAAATTTTAATATCTTTGTGCAGTTAATATTGATCAATATGTTATGTTCTTGCTATTCAGATGCAGCAGCAAGAACTCGCCCAGATGAGACAACGGGACGCCAATCTCACAGCCCTTGCCGCCATTGGACCCCGCAAGAAACGCAAACTTGATCTTCTCGGGGCTTCAGCAGGAGCAGAGGTAAGATCTTTGGACACAATTTTATATGGACCTGCATGGCAAGGAGCTAATAGAAAGTAGGTTCAGTAATGTACACCTTTAAATTTTAAGTCTCATATAAAGAGAAACATTACAAAGCGATTTTGCCTTAAACTAGAAAAGTAAATTGCCAAAGTTTTATTCAAATTATCAAATAATTATTTAAAATAATTAATTCAAATATTAAGTTTTATTTCCTAACTTTTTAATACTTGGTAGCATCCAATCATTCACAAACTCTCTCTTTTTTGTTTATTTTTACATAAGAACAGAGACTTTACATGCCCTTGGCTCTTTATCAAAATGAAACATGTCAGATGATATTGTGCATAAGTGACCATTACTGCTATTAACATAAACAGTAAGGACTGTATTGTAATGACCCACACATGACTAAAGGCTGACGTATAGTCCATTTTTTTAAGTGTATGTGGGTTTGCGTACAGTGCACTTGACGCAATTTTCTGGTAGTCGCGTATGCGCCTACAGGATAATGTTGTATGTAGCCCAGGAGATGCATTGCATTGTCGTAAATGTGCATGTGTTGAATGTCGGCGTACATGTACGAGTAAAATAAACTATACTTTGCAAGGCTGTGCATATACTCCGGGCTTAAAATTTTCACTTTAGCCGAGTTACAGCAATCTGCTACTGTGGAGGGCACTAAATGTCCCTTTATGGAGAGCATAAATAACCAAATAAAAGCATTATTTCTGCTCTATGAATGCTCTGCTGACCTCTTTCACTATAGATTACCTTCATCTGCCCACATAAATCATTACCCAAACAAATGCACAAACATGGCCACATCTGTATGTTTGATTTTGGATTGCACCAGCAGCAAATGTGGCATGTAGTTTTGCATCTTACACATCTGAAATGAAGGCAAGGAGATGTCTTCTCTCTTCATTTTCAACCCATCATTTCTGTCTTTCGCATCCAACACAATGCCGCCCTCGGCGGTCACCCCTCCCAACGAGTGCACGCAAACTTGCGCTCTTTCACTCTCGATATGGAGTGAAGTGAATGTGACTTTTCTAAAGGGGTCGGTCCTCGCCCAAGGGCCCGTAGCAGGGCCCTCTCTGAAGGGTCCAGTCAGAGATTTCATCTCCACAGCTATGTGCCCACAGGGCGTCGAGGCCCCGGGCAGGAGGCAGCGGTGTCATAATGGCTCCAGTCATTCTTCCCCCCCACCCCCGCACCCTGACAGCAGAATACCTTGTGTTTGCCTCCCGTTCGACTCTAAATACAAGCTTCCCCCAAGCTTAGATGCTTAGTTGGGGACATCAGGGTAGAGTTATTCTCTCCTTGTTTCCTGTGAACTAGGAAAGAGTGCCGTTTTCGGCTTGCCCTTTGTCTGGCCCTGTCGCCCTCGGGCGCTTTGTGTTTGATTGCTAGTCCGTCTGTCTCTGGGTTGATGAAGCACTTAGGCCCTGGGCAAGCCGCGTGGGGCGGCCCGGGGGTAGATTAGTCACAAGGGCGGGTGATGAGGACATTTCTGAAGGGCGAGTTTTAGGCCACGCTGTAATAAAGGCCGGTGAGTTCCTGTGGGCCTGCATACCAGACTGAGCCCAAGGGTGGATCACGCATGAGAGTTCAAAGTTGAGCTGTCCTTACAAATCCAACCCATATTAGCATGCTTATCCCTCTCTGGGCACCAGGAGGTCGTATAAAATATAGGATTAAGAAACCATTCATGTGGGGAAAAAAAGAGGGAAAGGATAGTTTCGTATTGCGTCTGGTGTGCAGTATTATTTTTAGTGAAAGATCCTTGGAATTTCTTAACATGAAGCACATGGATTCCATAAGTGTAACATGTTGCCTTTAACTTGCAATCAGCCTGGATCAAGGAACGGGAGTATTGTGAGAAAGAAAAATGGAGAAAGAAATGTATCTCTCACACAGAAAGGAGAATGGATATACAGTTGCCCTTCCCTGCAGCAGAATTAACAGGCATCGCATGGAAAACAATCTCAGCCCGGCTATGAAAGAGAGGAAAGGGCCATTAAAAGCAGCCTGAAGGGATGGACTGGACCCAATATCACTAAAGCAAGCTCTCACTCACTGAAGTGAGGGCTCGCTCACAGGCAGAGAACCGTGCAGAGTTCTATAGCCACAATTAAAATCTCCCCCTCTGCCAGATCAGCCAGAGGGCAAAACCGAACGGGGAGGGGGGGGGGAGATAGGGCAAACGCAGAATACCAAAGTCAGATTGAAATGTGTAGCCTAGCCAGTAATGAGCACTAGCGTAGCTTGCTGTATGCAGCAGCCGTCTGGAGTTTAAACATTACCAGTCATAAGCGTGCGTTCATGTTTTGTTCATTTACTTAAAATGACCTACTGTAGTACACCTTCTGAATCCTTTGATAGAGGACAAAATTATTTTTAAGTCAACCGGCTTTCTTTGTTCAGTTTAATTATTGCCTGTAAAGATAATATACAGGTAATATAAAGATAATATACATGCGTGATGTCATAATATGCATAACGTTAAACCATAATTTTACGCTTATGCTTTTGACAGAATTTTTAATCCAAAGTGCCTTCAAGGAATACATTTTTTGTCAGTGGTTGTCTTCTCTTGAACCCACAGCCTATGCGCAAGAACCTGGCATTATACTGCGTACACAACAAACGCAAAGCATCGCGTTCCTCGCTCCAGAATACTTGCGGGATTTAACTTTGTGTCATGTGAACTGCGCGAAGACATGTTTGAGGCGAATAGCAGATGTTTTCAAGGCAATTGCGCTGCTCATTTTGTGTCATTCGCATCTCCCCGTGTGAGTTTGTGTGTGTGAGTGTCTATTCAAGGTATACATTTTTGTCAGTGTTTGTCTTCTCTTGAACCCACAACCTTTGTGCAAGAACCTGGCATTATACTGCGTACACACCAAACGCAAAGCATCGCGTTCCTCGCTCCAAAATACTCACAGGATTTAACTTTGTGTCATGTGAACTGATCGCTTGAGTTGAATATTTTCAACTTGCGCGAAGACATGTTTGAGGCGAATAGCAGATGTTTTCAAGGCAATTGCGCTGCCCAATTTGTGTCATTCGCATCTCCCCGTGCGAGTTTGTGTGTGTTCGTGTCTATTCAAGGTATACATTTTTTTTTCAGTGTTTGTCTTCTCTTGAACCCACAACCTTTGCGCAGGAACCTGGCATTATACTGTGTACACGCCAAACGCAAAGCATCGCGTTCCTCGCTCCAGAATACTTGCGGGATTTAACTTTGTGTCATGTGAACTGCGCGAAGACATGTTTGGGGCGAATAGCGTGTGTTTTCAAGGCAATTGCGCTGCCCAATTTGTGTCATTTACATCTCCCCGTGCGAGTTTGTGTGTATTCGTATCTATTCAAAGTATACATTTTTTGTCAGTGTTTGTCTTCTCTTGAACCCGCAACCTTTGTGCAAGAAAATAGCGTTATACTTCGTACACACCAGGCGCAAAGCATTGCGTTCCTCGCTCCAAAATACTCACGGGATTTAACTTTGTGTCATGTAAACTTTTCATTTAAGTTGAGTATTTTCAACTTGCACGAAGACGCGTTTGAGGCAAATAGGTGTGTTTGTGCAACTGTGACAATCGGGCCACACAATTTGCGTCATTTGCATCACTTCGTGTGAGTTTGCATCTATTCCAGGTATACATTTTTTGTCAGTATTTGTCTTCTCTGGGATCGAATTTACAAACGTTGCGCAGGAACCTGGCATTATGCTGCGTACACACCAAACGTAAAGCATCGAGTTCCTCGCTCCAAATTACTTGCGGGATTTAACTTTGTGTCATGCTAATTTTTCACTTGAGTTGAATATTGTGAAGACGCGTTTGAGGCTATTAGCGTGTTTTCGAGTGAGTTCGCACACTGCGTGAGTTCGCATCTATCGTATTTTCTGGACTATAACTGCGGATTTCCACCGACTGCGGAACGGCGGCGGAGTCATTCGGTTTCCATTCAAGTCAATGTGTGTATTTCCACTTACTGCGCTCAACAGAACTGGTGGGTATTGGCGGACGGCAGAGTGCGGAGACGTAACGCAGCGGAGCTGATCTGCAGCCGCTCCGCAGTCGGTGGAAATCCGATTTAAGTCGCATCAGTCAAAAATGCATCATAAAGAGGAAAAACATACATAAGTCGCACTGGACCAGAAGTCGCATTTACTTAGGAAATTATTTCACAAAATAAAAGCCCAAGAACAGACATTGAATCTGGAAAGGCAAGTTATTCAACTTATGTTTGATTTTTTCTCTTGGTTCATGTTAGTCAGTATGAATTCATTTTTACATATAAGTCGCACCTGACTATAAGTGGCAGGAACAGCCAAACTATGAAAAAAGTTTGACTTATAGTCCGGAAAATACAGTATTCGTGTCTATTCTTGTTTATTCTGTATGTAATCTACTCGTGCAAATTGTTGAATTCATGTTTTGTGTGTACGCCCCATAACTCATCTGATCCAGTTGTGGGACATGCAGGAGGTTGTAAGATGAATGGTAGCTATTAGTTACGTTGGTTAACTATTTAGATGTGATATAAGTAAAACAATATAAACTGTACGAAAGATTAATAAAACTATGCCTATACATGTCCCTGTCTGTGAAATCCAGGCTAAAGTCTCATAATGTAAATTTGAGATGAGGAGTGTCAAAGTTTTAATCAATGATTTCATTACACCATGTAGTATGATATAGAAAACAAGTAAATCACAAAAAACGACTTCATGGGCTTTCACAGATGGGGTCACACATTTGCTTGAGGCTGCGCACCTGGTAGGTCTGTTTCAGTCTTCAGTCCCCTACACATCACCTTCGCCTACACATCTGTGCTTTGTTACTGTTATGGAAAGTTGGTTCACCAACGTTCGCACAGATTCTCATGTGTATCCTGTGGCTGATGGTTGCAGGTTGATTTCTCGCGCGCTGCTGTGATGAGTCTTGTCTGTGCTATCTGTGGGTTATCTGCATGTGTTTTCAAATGATAAGATGCAGCATGAAGAGTCTGTTATCTGTTCGCAAGGGTTGCGTGGAATAACGCAATGCCAAAAATTGCCTCTTTCTGACCTCAGGCTACCATTTTAAGGAGAGGAAGGGCTTTGTTATTGGTTGGGCTTTGTAAGAGTGTGCTGTTTTTCTTAATTTTCTATCGATCTCAAGCGTTGCTTTGACATACTTTTTTTATCCATCATGGTAAGGGAGGTCAAAATTTTTGAATTTTCAGCACTGATAAATGTCAGAAAGTTTCAGTTGAAGAATATGTTTTACAGTCTTATTATATTCAGATTTAATTCAATAAATAAAGGTTGAATGTAAGGGGCTACATGAGAAATATATATATATATAAAATTTTTTTGGCTATAGTTAGTTCAAATTGTGAAGACACAGTATGTTTTGTATGTTTTTTTTTATGTATGGTTTTTAGTTTGAGTCTGTAATAAAGATTGATGAAAACAATGATTTATTATAGTTTTATGGTTTATGAACAGGGTTTTATGCATTAAATATTTTTACAGGTTTAGCTAGGTCTAAAGTTTTTTGGAAACACACTAAAAAAAGGTAACACTTTATAATGCGGTTGTGTTATATTGTTAGAAACAATATATTTTTTCAGCATTTTTGTTTTTAAGTTACGTTTTTGGGGCTTTTGTTCTTTTATTTAGACAGGATAGTGGAGATTAGACAGGAAAGTGTTGGGTGGAGATAGGGAAGCGGGATCGGCAAAGAACCTTCATAGACGGGAATCAAACTCGCGGTTGCTGTGAACATACTGATGCTATATCTTGGCGCACTAACCACAAGGCTATTGGCGCTAATCTTTTTTAGCATTCTTACTTAGTATTTTTGTCTTTCTTCATATTTATGTATGCATACATAATAAAAAAGTAAGATATGTAATTTCTCCTGCATAGTTAGGTACAGTACATACATATGCACATACACAACATGAGCACACTTGCAAACATAGATATTTATCCCAACTATACAAGCATACCATCTGATGTACATTCAAACATGTACACATACGTATGCAAATACTCCAACACAAAATATTATAAGCAAATGTCAAATTGTATGTTTTTTGTCTAAAAACTAAAGTGAATTTGTGCTTAAAAACAAGCAAAAAATCTACCAATAGGGTAAGAAAAAATATTTTAAAAACAATTAATTCAAATAAAATTCTTACCCCATTGGCTGATTTATTTTCCCCCCTTTGAGCACAAATTCACTTAAATTGTATATTTTTTGGTCTGAAAACTAGACTTGTTTTCTAAGGTAATTTTGCTCATCAACAAAAAACATCTTGATTTAAGAATTTTAAGATATTTGTACTGAAAACAAGACAAAAATCTTATGTAAGAAGTTTCAAGATAATAGTGCATTAATTAATGATAACAATTACAACACTTTATTTGATAAATGTATAAGTAAATGCAAATTAACCTGAACAAAGATTATTAAATGCTGTAGAAGTATTGTTCATTGTTAGTTCATGTAAGCTAATGCATTTACTAATTGTTAACAAATACAAGTTTCATTAAAGGTATTATGTTTTAGTTGAATTTAGTGTATAGTACAGTAAATGTTATTAATTTTATGGTGTATCGTACTATATTTACTATGTGTACAGTACACAAAATATCAAATCATACGCAATATATTTCTATGACCAAAATGAAAACTAGGGTAGAACTGCTTTCTTGTCTTTCTTGGAACAGTGTAATACAAATATTGCATCATTCTCCAAGAAAAAATTGCTTTGAGATGAAAATCTGCCTCCCATTGTGTGCTTCAAAACTTTACCAGAAACTAGTACAGTGGTGATCAGATTTTGTAGTTGTTGAGGCCATAAGTGACATTTGACTTTAAATGTCCAAGGCTGTACTTGTCTGATATAGTTGGAAAATGGTTCATCAAGCCATATTATTTTTTTCTTTGTGGTGTTGTTCTTGCATTAGGTTTAGCATCTATGCATCTTTTGATGCTGATTTTGTTCTGCTGAAATTTTCTACATGGCTAAACTTTACCTTCTGATGACTCTTTGTTTCTTACAGACTCTCTGGATTGTAATCCGTTTGTTTGCAGAAGGCCAACTGAATGTTTCGCGATGCACATGCTCATAGCATGGCACAATTTAAACTTTCTCTACCTGTTTTAGCTAATGAAGATTCTTTGGGCTGTATAAGGTGCTCCACATTCGGTTTCAATAATATCCCGCAGTACAATAGCCCTCCAAGAGTAATGTTTCCAGCCATTGACTCTTTTAGAATGCATGCGCAAGTTTTTGCCGGCTTATAATGATGCCCCTCTATTTTGCCCACATCAATGAAAACACATTCGGCTTCGTCAACAAAGTCAAGCCTTGGGCAGTTTTAAGATGCCCATCTTAGAAATTAATTACCTCCCTTGTTAATCTTCACTAATTAAAATGGTAAGTTAATTGGTTCATAATGGCCATGGAAGGACAACACTCACCAAGTTCCCTACAACTATAAGGGTTTTATTAAAGTTAGCTTGAGTGATATCACTCAAAACAAAGGTACACTTTTTTCTACCATAATGATGCTGATGTTAAATACTGTCATATTTAAACTGACTTTAGCTTATTCGAAATTAAGTTATACTGCATAGCATATGTGCCAGCATTCTTTTTTTGCAAGTTTTACCAGAACCTCAAAAGATTTTTAAATGCAAAATATTTAGGGCTGCAACTAATGATTTTTTTTAAATCGATTAATCGGACAAGTATTTAATTAAGATTAATCGACTGATCGGATAAAACCAAGTGGACAATTTAGCAATGGTGGTGTGGGAGCGTGTAACATCAACTAATCTATAATGAAGTTCACTGACAACTATTTTTTTTAATCGATTATTATGAATTTTATAGATTAGTTGTTGCAGCCCTTGAAAATTTCGTCTTTATCTGCAACTGAAAAATATGTTTCAGATTGGTCGCTACCTCTGCCCACACACCCTGTTGGTAAGAAAAGGGTACAAAGAGAATCCTTATGAGCTATTTGATTAAATTTGTCTGCAAAATATTTAGGGCTGCAACTAATGATTATTTTTATAATTGATTAATCGGACAAGTATTTAATTTAGATTAATCGACTAATCGGATAAAACCAAGTGGACACTTTAGCGATGATTGTGTGGGAGTGTGTAACATCAACTAATCTATAATTAAATTTGCTGACAACTATTTTCATAATCGATTATTATCAATTTTATTGATTAGTTGTTGCAGCCCTAAACATTTTTTGTCTTTATCTGCAACTGAAAAATATGTTTCAGATTGGTCGCCATCTTTGCACACACACCCTGTTGGTAAGAAAAGGGTGCAAAGAGACTCCTTTTGAGCTATTTGATTAATTTTGTCAGCATTGATCTCTTATTGGGTTTTTTTTTATTAATTGGGCACAACAAACCCAACAGTTTCTTTTTTATATATTTTCCAGCATAATTTGACTTTTGCACACATGAACATCGAAATCCTTTGTTTCCTCGGTTTGTTTTGTAAAGAAAAGAAAACAGTTGGTCCAAGATTAGCTGCAGAGGTTGCCTACATGTAGACTAATCCATTAGTGTGGATAGGTTATTGGCTTCCTTTCTGCTGCTCAAATGGAAACCCATTAACGGAGGTAATGTGTGCCTCCGGCGAAGCCCGTGGCCGTGGAGCCAGTAGAGGGTGTATCTCTCATGAAGCAAACACACACTTGTGTTAGCAACACTAACAGCGCCCTGAACCGATGAGCTAAATCTTTCTTTCACTGTCACTATCGTTCTCTTGTTTTTTTTTATGCTTGTCTTTCTCTAACTCTTTTCTCTGTCTTTTACTCTATATCTCTCATACTTTCAAGTGTTTTCTCTTTCTCCTTCTCTGTTTCTCTCTCGCTCTCTCTCTCTCGCCTTCCTCTGACGCTCTCTGGCTGACACTGGCTTGGGTACAGAGTCACATTGATCTGTGAAAAATCCTTCAGGCAATCATGAAATATTAAATTCAAGTCGTACTTTACCACTTCTCTCTCTCTCTCTCTCTTTCACTCACTCCCTCTTTCTCTCACTCTCATTTCTCCCTGTCCTTCCTTGCGTTTAGTGTATTCGCACTTCATTTCATCAGTTGGAACAAGTCACAACCTTGCAAGAAAGAATTAAGTCTGAAATCTCGTAGTCTGATCTTGATCTGTGTTTCGCATTTGAATCTTAAGGGTAAACAGCTTTCCAGAGTTTATTAACTACAACTATCAGTCACAAAGCTTTGTTCTTGTTTGTTAGTTGATACAAAACAGCTATCATTAAAAATTGTTGTTTATGTACGGTTAAGATTTTGTCAGTTGTTATATGCGTCACAGTGGTGGATTTCTGCTTTAGTTTTATTTGTAGCATTTATTTTTAACAGTTGTTGTAGATTTGGTTGTGGATTAGTTCATCATTTTGTTATATACTAATGGTGAAACGGTACGTACCTCGGCTTTTTCATTAAGGGTACGTTTAATTTTTGGTACAATTAAGGAGAAGAAATGAAACGATATGCAAAAGGAACATACCCCAAAGTAAACGATGACACGAGTTATCGTCTCCAACGTAAATCTCTTTTCTTGGACTACAATAAACACACGGATGTAGGCAACAGTTTACTTCCTGGGATTGGTGATCAGTGTTGGGGGGGTAACGCATTACAAGTAACGCGCATTTCTGAAGTAGCAGAAATTAGCATGGCATACCGCCTTAAAACTCAGCGCTTGTATGGAAGATACTGCAAATAACGCAAAACGCACGCATAACGTTTAAACATTTCGGTCTAGAGAGTGTTTACATAGAAAACTAATGGAAACCATGTTCGGCATTTCCTTTAATACAATTTGCTTTGATGTCATGGTTTGATGACAAGCTCAATTGTTAAATACACCAAGTTTGTGCATTTCTTTAATTATTGTTTACACAATTTGTGATCAAGTATTTCCTACATGGAAAGTTTTTTTCTGTTTTCTTTCTCCCCCGCTCTCACAGATCTCTGTTTAGTTGTGTAAATAATCTGTTTCATATTACCTCAATGACCCTCTGTGTATGTAGAAGCCAGAGGGGTATTGGCATCGTCTCAGCTTACCCTCCTGAATCCCTCAAGCTGTTCAGCTACCATTACAGCTCATACTATTGCTCTTTACACATTGTGTTTATCCAACATTGTGTTTAGTGTTTCATATTGTAGCTAATGTAACATTGCGTTAATCCCATCCCATTCCATTGCAAACACTTTTGTGAATGTCCCAACGTGTTTACAATTCACTCATACATTAATGGAGTATTTTTGTACTATACTACGAAATAAAGAGCGTTTCAAGACCGTCCTACCACAATCTTTGTTGTGCTACTTTGTGTATTTGTTTAGCATCGCCCTAAAGCTTAATTTGTACCTTGCAGCCATGTAAGCTGTTGACAAGTGCTTTTTTCAATACAGCCAACACAATGTGTGAGAGCTGTTTGAAATGCAGGCAGATGTAGGCAGTATGTTCGTTCTCCCGCAAGTACTGCCCGAAGCATCCCGGTTCTTTGTTGCGAATATAGTACAAAGCAAACTAGAGAGGGATGTGCTGTGTGCAGAATGGTAACAGTCACTTGATGTTAATTCGTAGGTTTTTTTTTGCATGGATATTTACCACATAAGTTCGCCAGATGCTCATCGTCAAATTAGGCACTTGAAATTGATGTTAAATCCTGAACGTATCAGTCGAAGGTCTGGGGGAGGTGTGTCGACTCCCACAACCTGGATGAATCATAATGCGTTTCATCTTCTGATGCTTGTATCTCCTCTGACCCAAGTGTTTGGCTTTCATGCCTTACTGATGAAATTACTGTAGACGTTCTGCCTGGAGGTTTTACTTTTGATTTCGTTCAGTATACTTTTGGCAATTAGTTACTGGTTGTGATTATGGTACATTTTGAAAATTTCAAATATTATTATATTAGAGTTGTGCGTTTTGTGTATTTTAGAGGTTTAGTAAATTTAGTAAAAGTTGAACTTGTGTAACTCTCCCTAGATTATTAGTGCTATATGTTTGAATGCTCAAATCTTAAAGGGTTAGTTGACCCAAGA